>NC_057803.1:277584444-277846275 GCF_018294505.1 Triticum aestivum | reverse complement strand
GAATCGTCGGTGAGCCCGTTCCCGCACAACCTCACAGGTTCCCGCTCAAGCTTCCCGCCCGACTCGCTGAAATCCCCCAAAATCGCAATGCTTACCGGCCTGCTATAAAAACCCTCACGGGCAGCGAGTCCTGCGTCACATTTTCCCCTCCCTCCCTGTAGCTTATCTCGTCTGCTTCTCCCACAATTGCCAATGGCACAGGTCCGTCATCGTCGCTCAGCCACTCCACTGTCATCAGAGGACAGCTCCACCTGGGAGGCTACACCGCGGCGGCAGCGCTGTCCCCGGCGTAGTGTAGTGCGCGTGGCGTCCCTGTTGGGTGTGCGCGTAACACCCACCACACGCTCCGCCGCCGCTCCCCGACGGCAGCTGTTGCCGGCCATCGTTGCCGCCACACCACCGTCGAAAGCCAGGGCCATCTCCTGCTCTGCCACCGCGGCCTGAAGGCGGGAGGTGGCCGTCGTGGCCGCCACCCCACTGCCGGCCACCGTGGCCATCACCCGCTCCGCCACCGTGGCCCGAAGGCGGGAGGTGGTGGTCGTGGCCGCCACCCCATCATCGCCTGCCATGGCCACGAGTACACCATTGACTACCAGGATTATCACCCGCTCCACCACCGAGGCCCGAAGGCGGGAGGCGGAGGTGGAGGCCCGCACGTGCGTCAGCGACCTTTCGCGCTACATCAAGTTCCTGCAGGAGGAGGAGGAGCGCCTCATCGAGCATGCAAAGAGCCTTACTGCAGCCGTGGCCACAGCACACGCCGACGCAGAGGCCAGGAATCAGGAGAGGGATCGTCTGGAGCGGCAGTGGGCATTCGGGCTGGCGAGCGTCACTAAACGTGCAGCACCGGCAGGCACCGTATTTCATTTGTCCAGCTCGTCGGTAGGCTGCTCCTCCTCCGCCTTTTACCGAGGGGGTGAGCGTGCTCGGCAGAGGAGAGGCTGCCAGAAGTAGCGCAAAGCCCCTTCATGGTAGTAGTAGTATTTAGGGGCAATTTTGTTCAGTTCATCTGACTATAGATGTGTGGTCGAACTGTACAACGTACTTAAAATTAGCTAATATATATATAGTTGAACTAGCTATTTCAGTATGTGGTTGGCAATAATTGGGGAGAAGTTTGGTCGGTTTAGCAGTCGAGTTGAACTATTTGTATAAATTAAGAATTACTGCTTAATCTATGAATGAAATCTATGCTTAATTACTGAGTTTTAGTTGCAAAAGTTAGATAGTGCTAATGATTTCTAGCTACATATTTTGACAAATCACAGTGTTACAAGGATTGACAAATGGCAACATTACTAGATCTACAAATGTAAATTTTCTAGTTTGACAAATGGAAACATACCCAATAATTGTTTGTGCATGGTTGCACACGGGTCATCCAAAACAACCATTTGCGTTGAAGGGATGCACAAATCCTACACTGCTCTCACTTTTGCATACATGTGTTCTATCTAAATCGTTTGCGATCAAGAGCTGCGCAAATCCTGCTCGGCACATTTTCCCTTGGCTTCGTAGGGAAGTTGTCGCTTTGCATACGGGTGTTCTAACTAAAACGTTTGCGATGAGTATTTTATATTAAAAAATGAATTAAACTGGGAAACCGAATTAAACATGGGGAAGCTGACAATTTTTTTACCACGGCATGTTGATGCCGCTCCATGATAGCATGCCAAGTTTCATGACTTCCAGACAAGTTTTAGATTTACTAGAATTTAAAAACAAGGTATCTCTATATTTGCGGCCGAGTGACGGTGGCAGGTGTTTGAAATTCATTCCCATTTCTTGCATGGGACCTAAGTATGCACCCGAGGACACATATTTGATATTTCAACCAATTTATATGCACTGGAGAATGTGCATGTAGTTCAAATTTGAATTATGCACATAAAATGCCTGGAAAACCTAGTTAGTGTATAAAAATGTCCAAAAGAACCCCGAATAATTCCAAAATTGAACACAACACTCTTGTTGTTCTATGTTGACACTCGATTTTTTTTGAAAGCAATAAGAAGCAACGAATATCGTTTCATCCCCAATGGTGGCATGTTCCCTACCGAAACCATCACGCTCGTTGTGAGAAGCTCTGGTTTGTGAGAAGCTTATACCCAAACCTGCCCCAAATGGGACAAAAATTTTACCATGGCGTGTTGATGCCGCTCCATGATAGCATGCCAAGTTCCATGAATTTCAGACGAATTTAGGATTACTAGAATTTAAAAACCAGGTATCTCAATGTTTGTGGCCGAGTGACGGTAGCAGGGTGTTTCAAATTCATTCCCATTTCTTGCATGGGACCTAAGCATGCACCCAAGGACACATATTTGATTTTTCAACTAGTTTACATGCACTAGAGAATTGCATGTAGTTCAAATTTGAATTATGCACATAAAATACCTAGAAAACCCAGTTAATTTAAAAAAATGTCCAAACGAACCGGGAAAAATTCAAAAATTCAACAAAACACACTTGTTGTTCTATGTTAACAATCGAAATTTTTTGAAAGCAATAAGAGGTAACAGATATTGTTTCGTCCCCAAAGTAGGCACGTTCCCTACCAAACCATCACGCTTGTTGTGAGAAGCGTTGGTTTGTGAGAAGCTTATACCCAAACCTGCCCCAAATGGGACAGATTTTTTACCACGACATGTTGATGCCGCTCCATGATAGCATGCCATGTTTCATGAATTTCAGACAAGTTTTGGATTTACTAGAATTTAAAAACCAGGTATCTCAATATGTGCAGTCGACTAATGGTGGCATGGTGTTTGAAATTCATTCCGATTTCTTGCATGGGACCTAAGCATGCACCCATGGACACATATTTGATTTATCAACCCATTTATATGCACTAGAGAATGTGCATGTTGTTCTAATTTGAATTATGCACATAAAATGCTTGGAAAACCCAGTTAACGTATAGAAATGTCCAAATGAACCCTGAAAAATTCCAAAATTGAACACAACACTCTTGTTGTTCTATGTCGACACTCAAATTTTTTTGAAACCAATAAGAGGCAACGGATATTGTTTCGTCCCCAAAGGTGGCACGTTCCCTACCGAAACCATCACGCTTGTTGTGAGAAGCTTATACCCAAACCTACCCCAAATGGGACAAAAATTTTACCACGGCATGTTGATGCTGCTCCATGATAGCATGCCATGTCTCATGAATTTCAGACGAGTTTTGTATTTACTAGAATTTAAAAAACTAGGTATCTCAATATGTGCGGCCGACTAATAGTGGCAGGGTGTTTGAAATTCATTCCCATTTCTTGCATGGGACCTAAGCATGCAACCAAGGACACATATTTGATTTTTCAACAGTTTATTTGCACTAGAGCATGTGCATGTAGTTCGAATTTGAATTATACGCATAAAATACCTAGAAAACCCAGTTAATGTATAAAAATGTCCAAACAAACCCTGAATAATTCCAATTTTTGGACGACACACCTATAGTTGCATGTTTACTACAGATAAAAGTTCTAGCAACTGAAACACCATCAATGGCCACTGTGACCCCATTACATAATTCAAATAAAGACGAAAAATCAAGTAGATCCCACACAGTTTATTATAACCAACCGTGTGAGGTGCATCACAAAATATCGTCGGACCGTGTCTGAATAAGGGACCGTATCTGATGACACTTTGCGCGCAGTTTTTTGACTGAAGCGATTCCAAATTTTCGGCTTCTGCAGAAATATCTACCTCCCCGCCCCCTCCCCCATACCAAAAACCACATTTCCCCTGTTTCCGCCTTCTTTTCCAAGTTGAAACCCTCACTCCTTGCTTGCAGCGTCGCCGCCTCCTCGCCGACGACCCTCCTTCACGCTGCTCGGCCTCGCCTATCCAGGCAGGTAATCCACACCCGACCCCCATCCTCCTCCTCCTCCTCCTCCTCCTTCCACATCCCACATGCCCCGACCGGCGGCGCGAGCGCGACGCCTTCCACCCAAATCACCAACCACTCCACCAAATAAGCGCCGGCCTAAGCCATGGTGCACATAGTATAGCCAGGACCTCAAGGAGCATTTGGCAGCGGAGAAGCAAATTGCGGCCGCATGCACGGATGAGGTCGCGATGGCTACCATTCGTGCCGACCCCCAGATCTTAAAGGAGCACCTTGCCATTTGCTAGCTACGCCGGTTAAGCATGCTCGGTTTACCCGTTGCGTGTGCTGCTCCTGCCTTTCCTTCACAAATTGTAGTGAATTGTGCTATCTAATTTTGTGATGCAATCCGTTGCTCTAGTGTATATGTTCTATATGTCATGCAGTGTGGTGCTCACTTATTAACTATTTTGTTAATTAATTTTCGTCTTCAGTTAACTGTTTGGTTCAATTCTACAAATGCGATGTTCAATTCTTCAGGCTACAATTTTGTATTGTCTTCCATGTGAGAAATAAATCAAATTTATCTTTACAAAATACATAAGAAACGAATACAATTGCCATATTTCGAAGTTGTCAAGCATGCTTGGTTTGGTTCTACATTGTGCAATGTGGTGCTTAGTTAACGTTTGGTTCATTTGTGTTGTGGTGTTTAGTTAACTGTTTGGTTCAATTCTGCAATGCGATGTTCAATAGTTGTGGGCGAATTCTGTTATTGTACACCATGTGAGGAATAAATTGAATTTAGTTGTAGTAAATACATGAGAAACAAATACAATTGCCACAATTGGTTGTAGTTAACTGTTTGGTTAACTGTCTGATCTTGTATTAGGAGTATGTTATATTGTGCAATGTGGTGCTCAGTTAATGTTGGTTCATTTGTTGTGGTGTTTAGTTAACTGCTTGGTTCAATTCTGCAATGCGATGTCCAATTGTCGTGGGTAGAATTTTGTATTGTTGTGCATGTGAGGAACAAATCGAATTTGGCTGCACTTAATACATGAGAAATATATACAAGTGCTATATTTCCTAGTTCTTAATCATGCTTGGTTTGGATAAATGGGTTTTCCGTGTGGCTTGAATTAATCTGATGAATCTGTAATGCCCTTATTTTTCATCAACATATTTTACTGATAGCATGCAAACCCTTACTTAACCTGATGACTAACTACCTTATATGTGTTGCAGGGAAACAATGGCAAGCAGTGAGGTTTACAATCGAGGTTAGCACGTGCATGGTCCGTTGTCTAATAGCACATTATTGTGCAATTGCAGGAACCATTCTAATATTTATGTTTTTAACAATTTGGTCTTGCACATGTAGGTCCTGCTATCATGAGGGTTTGACCCACTGTTCGACCCTTTTTGCATATGGGGAAATGAGTTGTCCATGAATATCAGTCAAGTCAAGAAACTCAGAAAGATTGTCAGGATAAAGAAATTAGCAACAAAAAACAACAAGATCTTTGTCTACACAATCAAGAAGACATTAGTTCACAACAGGATGGTACTGACTATTATACCTTGCCTTTTTTATTCCTTTGCCCCATTTCCAATATAGAGAAGATATTTATGCACAACCTTGTTTTCAGGCCTTTCCAAAGCAGTTCACTGATGATTACCTCTCAAACCACCTGTATGGTTAGGAGGCGACGAAGGTATTCATACAACACCCACGGCTCAATATTGCAGTGTTCCTCAAGAGGACGAAGGATGGACGGTCAATCATCCACAGGCACTGGCCTAAAGTTACAAAGACCTTCAACATCAATGAAGGCTCAATATTCGCCTTCTGCTTCAGCAGTTTTCTAGATGAGATACATCTGTCTATGTACGGTCTATGATGCTAATTTCGAAAGGTTATAGATGGTGCATGTGAAACTTGGTCCTGGTGTAGTTGTGTAATGGGGTAGCTAAGTGATGAAGCTATATGATGTTGTACTCTGATGTATTTAAATTATGAAAATGAAATATATTGTGTGCTTAATATGAAATGTCAATACGATTAATAAATGGATTATGAATAATCGGATAATTAGCATGCTAATGGTGAATTAGCATGCTAATTGGGTTTTGCTATTGCAAATGGTTGTTGAAAAAATACCGTGGGCGATGACCTCAGGTAACGCACACCGTTTCTAGGAATTGTCACATCCCTAGTTCTGGCCTGTCCTATGCTTGCTTCCATCTGAGCATCATGTTTAAATTTTTGAAAAACCTGAACTAAGGAAGTCAGAAGCCTCAAAACCCTAAATAAAAGAAGGGCAAAAACCCTAAAATCTCATTCATTGTTCCAAAATGTTCTTCTTAGATGTTTAATATTTTTGGCAAGGGTTTTGATCTAAACCAAAAATAATGAACATTTTAAAAGGATTTATTTTGGGATTTTGATTTTAAATCAAAACTATTTTGAATTTGAACTTATATCCAAATATTACTGAATATATGTTCAAATAACTGAAACATTTTTATGTGCTTTGGTATAATTCCATTGTGCTAAATAAAATGTTCAGGGGAATTTTGTCACTGTTTTTGAATTTGTTTTATTTCAAAACAGTGGCAAAATAAATTAAATAAAACAAAACAGAAGAAAAAAATTAAAAAAAAAGAGAAGCCCAGCCACTTACCTGACTTACCTGCCTGGCCCAGCTTCTCCCGCGGCCAGCCCAGCCCATCTACCTCGCCGCTCGTCGTCTTCCTCTGCCAGTAGGCAGAGGCGAGGCGTGGCGCGCGCCCGAGAGCCCCGGCCACCTCCTGCTTCGCGCTGGAGGCTGCCCTTCGTCCTAATTCGCGCCACGACGACGCCCCGTGTCCCCTCTCTCTTTTCCCTCACTCGCTGCATCCCCTCTCCCTCCTCTGTCTCTCTCCCTCGCTCATCCCCGGACGCACCGAGACAGCCGACGAGCACCACCGGAGCCACCAGCATCCCCACGCCCAGCCAGTTAGGCCACGAGCTCCGCCTTGGATCCGGGAAGCTCTACCACGACGCACGCGACGCCGGGTGCCCTGAAGCCACGCCATCACCGCCATCTTCATCGCCACGGCCGGCGATCGCCGCCGTTCGATTCACAGCACCGAAGACGCCCCCGAGCTCGCTGACCACCTCATCGGTCTCCCTGTGAGCTCCTGCTGCCTCCTCTTTGCTCGCCCCCTCTGTTCCCGTCCCCTAGCTCCATCTTCCGACCACGGCCGAGCTTGCCGCCGCCGTGCCATGTCGTTGCCGTGGCCAGGGCCATCCCAGCGTGCGCCTGAGCGCGTCACCATGTTCGCCGCCCTCCCAGGAGCCCGCAGCGCCCTTCGGTCTCTCCTCTAGTGCTCTATAGCGCCACCCCAGGATTGCCCGAGCTGCTGCCACCGCCAAACCTCGTCGCCGACCACTTTTCCGGCCACCCCAGCACCTGTCACCGCCACCACTAGATGCGCGCCACTGCGCGTGTTCGAATGCAACAAACCACGGCCGAAACGATGCCATGTGGCTCGTTTCCGAGCCCTCCGCCACGTCTGGACTCGCCGGCGGCTAAACGTCGGTGACCGCTGACCCGATGACCGGCGTGGGTTGACCCACTGCCCGGTTTGACCCCCCCTCTCTCTCACTGACCTGCGGGCCCCGCCCGGCTAATTAGGTTAGGTTAGTTTAACTAAACTAGGTTAGTTTAGTTAGACGCTGACACTCGGGACCCACCGGTCAGGGGTTGACCGGACTGTGCCACGTTGACCTGCTGACGTCATCATGACATCAGGCTGACGCAATAAGTATTTTCTGGATTTGAAAATATTCAGGAAATTCCAGAAAATTGTATAAACTTCAATAATTCATAGAAATTCAACCGTAACTCCAAATTAAATAATTTATATATGAAAAATTATCAGAAAAATCCAATCTATCCATCTGTACCATTTTCATGCATGTTAGAACAACTTATCACTACTGTTTAGGACAAATGAAGTGAATGACATTTAAATAACCACATATGGAGTTTGAATTTGAATCTTGGATTCAAACCAACTTCATTTAATCTGGTTTTAGGTGCATTAGCCCAAAACACATTCATATTGCCATGTCATAGCATGCATCATATTGTGCATTGCATTGATCGTGTCTTTTCTGTATTTGCCGGTATTTGTCCCCTCTCGATAGACGTGTACCGACGATGTGATCGATGACACCAATGAAGAGCTATATCATCTTCAGAAGTGCCAGGCAAGCAAAACCCCCTTGTTCATTCCGATAAAATCCCACTCTCTCGCTCCTGCTCTCTTTTACTGCATTAGGACAACAACGACATATTTGTTACTTGCTGCGGTAGCTGAACCCCTTTATCCTTTGCATGACCTGTCATTGTCACAGTAAATAGATGAAACCCACTAGCATGAGTAGGAGTTGTTTGAGCCCTGATGTGCCTACTCATTCATGCTTGTTTGTCATGCCTGCTACTGCTTAGAGTTGAGTCAGGTCTGATTCATCGGGGATGAATCAGAGGCGTGTGAACATGTCCTACTGTGTGTGAGCTAAGTGTGTGAACACGATTTGGTAAAGGTAACGGTGAGAGGCCATGTAGGAGTACATGGTGGGTTGTCTCATTGCAGCCGTCTTCAGGAACTGAGTTCTGTGTTTGTGATCCATGACCAGTTACTACCACACATTGGGTTCCGGTAACTCGACCCCTCTCGACTTATTAATCAACATGATCTCTGTCCAGGAGTTGCAACTAGTTTCTGGTGTTTGTAGGTAGTGTTAGTAGTCTACCAAGTGGCACCCGGTACAGGTGGGCTTGGGACAGACTAGGCACAGTGGCACGGTGTACCAAGCGTACATCCACCCGTCGAGGTGGGCTTGGGAACCCTGCACACATCGTTTGGGGCCGTAAGCGACACCCCGGCCGGATCTCCTTGCGGATGGAACCTGAATAGGCGATAAACCTGGACTAGAGACTTGTTCGATTAGTCAGGTCGTGGCTGACTCCCTCGCCCGGCTTCCGCTTGAAGGTTGCCGAGGTACATGACGTGTACAGGGCGGTAAGTGGCGAGAGCGTGTGTGAAGAAGTACACCCTGCAGGGTTAACATCATCTATTCGAATAGCCGGATTCCTCGGATATGGAAACTTGGACCCCATTGCATAGTTCATAGACAAGTGAAAGTGGATACCCTAAAATACGCAAGATAAGCGTGAGTGCTATGGATGGCGTTCTCGTAGGGAGACGGGAGCGGATCCATAGTGGTGTATTGATATGGTGAATATGTGGACTCGTGTGCGCCACCTCAAAAGAGTTACTTGCAGTCGTAGTTCAGGATAGCCACCGAGTCAAAGCTAGCTTGCTGCAGTCAAACTCCACCATCCCCTTTGTTGATAATGATGCATGTGTAGATAGATCTGATGTAAGTCTTGCTGGGTACATTTGTACTCACGTTTGCCTATTTTATGTTTTTGCAGAGAGACTTCAGTCTCACTAGTAGTTCCGCTTGGACTTCGACGTTTAGCTTGATACCTCAGCTACGATCTTGTGCCCTCGGCAGGATCTGATCGATAGTCAGGCTTCTCAGCCTTTTTCATTTATAGATGTCTGTACTCAGACATGATAGCTTCCGCTTGTGCTTTGACTTGTATGCTCTGATTGTTGGGTCATGAGACCCATGTTTGTAATGTCTCGCTCCTCGGAGCCTATTGAATAAATTACTTGAGTCGTAGAGTCATGTTGTGATGCCATGTTGTATCTGCACATATCGAGCATATTGTGTGTATGTTATTGAAATGCTTGGTATGTGTGGGATCTGACCATCTAGTTGTTTATCTTTAGTAGCCTCTCTTACGGGGAAATGTCTCCTAGTGTTTCCACCGAGCCATGGTAGCTTGCTACTGCTCCGGAACACTTAGGCTGGCCGGCATGTGTCCTTCTTCGTTCCTGTGTCTGTCCCTTCGGGGAAATGTCACACGATGAATACCGGAGTCCTGTTAGCCCGCTACAGCCCGGTTCACCGGAGTCCTGCTAGCCCAGTGCTACAGCCTGGATTCACTCGCTGATGACCGACATGTTTGATGCTGGGTCATGGATGCCTGTCCCTGTAAGTCTGTGCCACTTTGGGTTTACGACTAGCCATGTCAGCCCGGGCTCCTTATCATATGGATGCTAGCGACACTGTCATATACGTGTGCCAAAAGGCGCAAACGGTCCCGGGTAAAGGTAAGGCGACACCCGTGGGAATACCGTGCGTGAGGCCGCAAAGTGATATGAAGTGTTACATGCTAGATCTATGTGGCATTGAGTCGGGGTCCTGACAGCGTTGGTATCAGAGCTTGACTGCCTGTAGGATTACCAAGCGAAACTGGTCGAAGTTGAGTCTAGAAATTCTTTAGTTATATAAGGGAATTGATTGTGGGATGGGACGTAAGGCTCTTTTTACTCCTTATACCTTATGCCCTTCTGATCTGAGTCATCTTATTCTTCCTACGGGGATTAAGAACTAGGCTTTCTCTTCTTTCTATCAGGATCACGTGTTACTAATCCGTAGACTTATAAGATTGTTGGACTTAAGCCTCGTTTCAGTTCCTACTACTTCTGTATGTTAACTGTTGATCTCGAAACCTTGATATTGTGCTTCTGAGTGGTTATGCCACCATTTTTGTGAATGTCTCAAATCTTTCCTGAGCATTTACAGCCGTTATGCTGTCCGAGTCATTCCAGGTTTCTAAATAGTCTGATGCATTTGCAAAATCCTTTCCCTCTGGTTTCGATGTTCCTTTATGCCAGCTCAATCACACTAATTGTTGAGTTGAGGTATTCTATTGCCTTGACATTATGTTGGAGTTATTATTGTGACCCTAGGTGTCTTAGGGGATCACCTAGTAATCTAGCAATGTTTTGTGATCCCAGTGTGATGATTCTGGCTTTTATTCTCGAAAGCATCCCGTGATGCCACTTAGTAGTAGGTATTCTACTCCTTGGGTTCTGAACCCGAGATCCACCCTACTTACTTCATGTTGATAGTAATTGCTAGTTCCTTCAGGATATTAGTAACCTTTGCGATAGTCCTTGAAGTCCGTGGTATCTTCTTCCAAATACCATGAACTACTTATGGCAGAAGTTCCTCGTTGAACTGAACGATCACAACCAGAGTGCTCTTGATGAGTTCTCCATTATATGTTATGGCTCTGCCAGTTCTACTTTTCTGCATGGGTTATCCGGAAGAAATATGTTGAACTTCGTTCGACATGCTAAACCATGCATCCACAACTCAGAAAATCATATGTTCCTTTGAGTTGTCCCCTTTTAGTTGTCTACTGACCTTCGTCTATCAATTGATAGTCAAGGGTATGCATGCATTCGTTTATCGATGCCTATTACTCTTGTGGTCCATCAAGCCATTCTATTCCAGAATGACTAGGAGAAATGAACTCCAGTACCTCATCCATATCTAGGATTGGGTCAAGGTAGTCATGCTCCGCAGATCAAAATGCCAGCCCAGCTTTTGATTCTGTTCTACCCTGAAGTATTACCATCTTTATATCGGGATTGTTATAGGAATTGCACACCATCCTATGAACTCTTGGTACAGTGATACTTCTTGCCATCATTGTTCATTCCTCGGTTCCTGTGTTATTGTAACCAGAATGCCGACAAGTGAATCATGGCGTGTGAAATCAATACTGCTAGCAACTCTGTTGCTTGGTAGTTAAATGGACGATAACCTCATTCTTAGCGCATTGATTATTGAATCGTCACCCTAAGACTGATCGTGCTATCTAGTTCTTATTTCGGTGCACCCTTCGATTGATGAGTTAGGATCTTGTCAAGTCCTCACTCATTTGATCATATCGTCTTGCCCTCAAAAGCGAGATTGTTCTCGAGCTTAGTAACATACCGGTGGTTCGTGATTTTCCGAATATCTTCTCGGAAGTATTACCAGGTTATTCCCTGACTGTTATGTTGAGCTCGTGATCAAGTTGGGTTCTTGTGAACCACCTTCTCTCCAAAAATCGGTGTTAGATATCCCTGAGCTAGTTGGTTAAGCTAGATAACAACTTGGAGAGTTGGAAGATAAAAGCTTGCCTGACTTAGTTCGTTCCAAAGGGATATTCTTGTGTAGGGTGTGCTGAAGAAAGATGATATCTTCATCGATTGGTCCTTGTGATCAGTTGCTGGACCTATTGTCTTATCAATCCTTTGATTTGAGTATGGGCTATCGTCAAATCAAATCAGTACCAATGATGCTCGTAATGTTGTCTTATTCGTGGTTGATCCCTCGAGCATACACCATTACATCTTTGGCCTGACCAATGCTATCACTTGTTCACTTAACTATGGAATTCCTTTTAAAGGGAAAACTCGAAAGAATTGTTGTTGAGCCCATTGACAACATCCTTATCTCCTCCATGATTTTGTTGAACATTAAGCTAGTGTTGGAAACTTTTGAAGGCATTTTCTTCATGCTAGCTCATGAAGTAATTGTTTGATGAAAGGAGTGACTTCCTCTTATACGCGTGCATTTGGTGAAAGTTGCCACCGTGAATTTGAGAAAGTTAGTTTTGCTTCCTCTGGAATCATCCCAAGTCAGTCATGCGTATGTGCGAAGTATTCTGTGGTCTGGAGATTTGCAACCTCCATTCTATATGTATATCCTAGCACACCAAGCCACTGATTGACTCGTTCAAGGAAAAGAAGTCTATGCTTGGGATCTAATCCATGGACTTGCGTAAAGACTTCGATATCCTCGATGATGGCTCCCAACCATAACTCGGTAGTGTTTTATTGTAAGACTACCATGTGGGCATGCTTGTCTGGAACAACGTGTTCACATGTTTGTAGCAGAACCAGCTCATGTTTTGGAGCTTGCTATCGTAGTTCATTTCCTGAGAATCTCGCAACGTCATCTCGTCGACTTGTGTTGCAAATTTTCATTTTTCTTCCTAGACTCGATGAGTCTGGAATATTCTGACACCAACCAGGTCTGAATCTCAGGCAGATATGATGGTTGGAACATTTCCCAAGAACTATAATATTGGTCCCTCGATAACCGTTTAAGTGGATATCATGGCCAACACACCCAGCCGGAAGACCTATTATTGTAGTATCTTGATTGAAGAAATTGGCCACATCCCCATAAGGATTTCGTAGGATTTACCTCCGTAACTATTCCTTATGGATTCTATTGCTCCCGAAGTCCGACCTTTTACTTGATGTTCTAGTTATCAAACCATATCTATGAATGGGATACACTAGCACATCAAGGAGAACATTAGAAGCGGAGTGCTAAATGTCTCTCGGTCGATTATCCAGATTTTATTTCCTTGGCCCCGCCAATGGTGAAATCTGAGAAAGTGTTATCTTCCTTTGCATCTGCATCATCCATCATCATTCATCATGGTAGCAAGTTGTGTTGCCAGGATCCTTGACACGGATGTTGGTAAAACCTTGATGATTGTGGAAATGCTCAAGTTCTTGAGAGCATGCACAAGCGTTAGGTGTTACCATCGGCATTAACTAGGGTTGCTCTCAACTTCCTCGGTTATGCTATAACTTCTCAAACAGTGAATTCACTCTCTATTGTTGGGTTCTTCCCCCAGTTACCAGAATCATTCCCAGCATTTGCATTTCGTTCCCAGCTTGCACCGCCAATGTGCCATTCTACCATGGGTCTCTTCCATTTCCGGTGGTAAGCAAGTTCATCCATTACGTTGTCTTCAACAAGGTAATCCACATCATCCAAGTCCAAGTATGCCATTCTACCGACCACGCCAATCGATTGCTGTGATTTGCCTTAGGCTGATATAGAGAGTCTCAATGATCTCTATATCAAAGGTAATTCTTTTTGCCACTTAAGATAATAATCTACGAATCACCCTTCTCCAGGATGTTTCGTCGTGGTATCATGGCAATTCAACTCCTCGCTACGTGACAACCGTTCACCACCCTTTTAAGCGTGGAATTATTGTCCACCTAGTGAACCTTCGTCATCCGTTTCTTTCCACCCCTCTTGATGTGTATCTCGTGTCTCAACCCGAGAGATGGTGCTATGTCTCATTCCGTGAGTAATCCTGAGTTGTTCGATCTTCGAGGAGAACGACCCTTCCAGAGTCTCCTTCTTCTCTCCATGTCATGTTGGCAGGATTTCTCAGAGCAAGACTTCAAGATAAAGATGGTGATTGAATCAATGTTCATTTGGCGTGCAACCTGGATCGTGAAGATTATACTAGTCTGCGTTACCCCTTCACCTTACCCTACGCTTGAATCTCGAGACGAGATTCTTGTTTAGTGGGGGTGAGTTGTCACATCCCTA
This sequence comes from Triticum aestivum, assembly GCF_018294505.1. NCBI lineage: Eukaryota > Viridiplantae > Streptophyta > Magnoliopsida > Poales > Poaceae > Triticum > Triticum aestivum. The sequence goes on along the minus strand of NC_057803.1, from coordinate 277,832,107 downwards.
GTTCTGGCCTGTCCTATGCTTGCTTCCATCTGAGCATCATGTTTAAATTTTTGAAAAACCTGAACTAAGGAAGTCAGAAGCCTCAAAACCCTAAATAAAAGAAGGGCAAAAACCCTAAAATCTCATTCATTGTTCCAAAATGTTCTTCTTAGATGTTTAATATTTTTGGCAAGGGTTTTGATCTAAACCAAAAATAATGAACATTTTAAAAGGATTTATTTTGGGATTTTGATTTTAAATCAAAACTATTTTGAATTTGAACTTATATCCAAATATTACTGAATATACCAGCATCCCCACGCCCAGCCAGTTAGGCCACGAGCTCCGCCTTGGATCCGGGAAGCTCTACCACGACGCACGCGACGCCGGGTGCCCTGAAGCCACGCCATCACCGCCATCTTCATCGCCACGGCCGGCGATCGCCGCCGTTCGATTCGCAGCACCGAAGACGCCCCCGAGCTCGCTGACCACCTCATCGGTCTCCCTGTGAGCTCCTGCTGCCTCCTCTTTGCTCGCCCCCTCTGTTCCCGTCCCCTAGCTCCATCTTCCGACCACGGCCGAGCTTGCCGCTGCCGTGCCATGTCGTTGCCGTGGCCAGGGCCATCCCAGCGTGCGCCTGAGTGCGTCACCATGTTCGCCGCCCTCCCAGGAGCCCGCAGCGCCCTTCGGTCTCTCCTCTAGTGCTCTATAGCGCCACCCCAGGATTGCCCGAGCTGCTGCCGCCGCCAAACCTCGTCGCCGACCACTTTTCCAGCCACCCCAGCACCTGTCACCGCCACCACTAGATGCGCGCCACTGCGCGCGTTCGAATGCAACAAACCACGGCCGAAACGATGCCATGTGGCTCGTTTCCGAGCCCTCCGCCGCGTCTGGACTCGCCGGCGGCTAAACGCCGGCGACCGCTGACCCGATGACCGGCGTGGGTTGACCCACTGCCCGGTTTGACCCCCCCTCTCTCTCACTGACCTGCGGGCCCCGCCCGGCTAATTAGGTTAGGTTAGTTTAACTAAGCTAGGTTAGTTTAGTTAGACGCTGACACTCGGGACCCACCGGTCAGGGGTTGACCGGACTGTGCCACGTTGACCTGCTGACGTCATCATGACATCAGGCTGACGCAATAAGTATTTTCTGGATTTGAAAATATTCAGGAAATTCCAGAAAATTGTATAAACTTCAATAAATCATAGAAATTCAACCGTAACTCCAAATTAAATAATTTATATATGAAAAATTATCAGAAAAATCCAATCTATCCATCTGTACCATTTTCATGCATGTTAGAACAACTTATCACTACTGTTTAGGACAAATGAAGTGAATGACATTTAAATAACCACATATGGAGTTTGAATTTGAATCTTGGATTCAAACCAACTTCATTTAATCTGGTTTTAGGTGCATTAGCCCAAAACACATTCATATTGCCATGTCATAGCATGCATCATATTGTGCATTGCATTGATCGTGTCTTTTCTGTATTTGCCGGTATTTGTCCCCTCTCGATAGACGTGTACCGACGATGTGATCGATGACACCAATGAAGAGCTATATCATCTTCAGAAGTGCCAGGCAAGCAAAACCCCCTTGTTCATTCCGATAAAATCCCACTCTCTCGCTCCTGCTCTCTTTTACTGCATTAGGACAACAACGACATATTTGTTACTTGCTGCGGTAGCTGAACCCCTTTATCCTTTGCATGACCTGTCATTGTCACAGTAAATAGATGAAACCCACTAGCATGAGTAGGAGTTGTTTGAGCCCTGATGTGCCTACTCATTCATGCTTGTTTGTCATGCCTGCTACTGCTTAGAGTTGAGTCAGGTCTGATTCATCGGGGATGAATCAGAGGCGTGTGAACATGTCCTACTGTGTGTGAGCTAAGTGTGTGAACACGATTTGGTAAAGGTAACGGTGAGAGGCCATGTAGGAGTACATGGTGGGTTGTCTCATTGCAGCCGTCTTCAGGAACTGAGTTCTGTGTTTGTGATCCATGACCAGTTACTACCACACATTGGGTTCCGGTAACTCGACCCCTCTCGACTTATTAATCAACATGATCTCTGTCCAGGAGTTGCAACTAGTTTCTGGTGTTTGTAGGTAGTGTTAGTAGTCTACCAAGTGGCACCCGGTACAGGTGGGCTTGGGACAGACTAGGCACAGTGGCACGGTGTACCAAGCGTACATCCACCCGTCAAGGTGGGCTTGGGAACCCTGCACACATCGTTTGGGGCCGTAAGCGACACCCCGGCCGGATCTCCTTGCGGATGGAACCTGAATAGGCGATAAACCTGGACTAGAGACTTGTTCGATTAGTCAGGTCGTGGCCGACTCCCTCGCCCGACTTCCGCTTGAAGGTTGCCGAGGTACATGACGTGTACAGGGCGGTAAGTGGCGAGAGCGTGTGTGAAGAAGTACACCCTGCAGGGTTAACATCATCTATTCGAATAGCCGGATTCCTCGGATATGGAAACTTGGACCCCATTGCATAGTTCATAGACAAGTGAAAGTGGATACCCTAAAATACGCAAGATAAGCGTGAGTGCTATGGATGGCGTTCTCGTAGGGAGACGGGAGCGGATCCATAGTGGTGTATTGATATGGTGAATATGTGGACTCGTGTGCGCCACCTCAAAAGAGTTACTTGCAGTCGTAGTTCAGGATAGCCACCGAGTCAAAGCTGGCTTGCTGCAGTCAAACTCCACCATCCCCTTTGTTGATAATGATGCATGTGTAGATAGATCTGATGTAAGTCTTGCTGGGTACATTTGTACTCACGTTTGCCTATTTTATGTTTTTGCAGAGATACTTCAGTGTCACTAGTAGTTCCGCTTGGACTTCGACGTTTAGCTTGATACCTTAGCTACGATCTTGTGCCCTCGGCAGGATCTGATCGATAGTCAGGCTTCTCAGCCTTTTTCATTTATAGATGTCTGTACTCAGACATGATAGCTTCCGCTTGTGCTTTGACTTGTATGCTCTGATTGTTGGGTCATGAGACCCATGTTTGTAATGTCTCGCTCCTCGGAGCCTATTGAATAAATTACTTGAGTCGTAGAGTCATGTTGTGATGCCATGTTGTATCTGCACATATCGAGCATATTGTGTGTATGTTATTGAAATGCTTGGTATGTGTGGGATCTGACCATCTAGTTGTTTATCTTTAGTAGCCTCTCTTACGGGGAAATGTCTCCTAGTGTTTCCACCGAGCCATGGTAGCTTGCTACTGCTCCGGAACACTTAGGCTGGCCGGCATGTGTCCTTCTTCGTTCCTGTGTCTGTCCCTTCGGGGAAATGTCACGCGATGAATACCGGAGTCCTGTTAGCCGCTACAGCCCGGTTCACCGGAGTCCTGCTAGCCCAGTGCTACAGCCTGGATTCACTCGCTGATGACCGACACGTTCGATGCTGGGTCATGGATGCCTGTCCCTGTAAGTCTGTGCCACTTTGGGTTTACGACTAGTCATGTCAGCCCGGGCTCCTTATCATATGGATGCTAGCGACACTATCATATACGTGAGCCAAAAGGCGCAAACGGTCCCGGGCAAAGGTAAGGCGACACCCGTGGGGATACCGTGCGTGAGGCCGCAAAGTGATATGAGGTGCTACAGGCTAGATCGATGTGACATCGAGTCGGGGTCCTGACAGCGTTGGTATCAGAGCTTGACTGCCTGTAGGATTACCAAGCCAAACTGGTCGAAGTCGAGTCTAGAAATTCTTTAGTTATATAAGGGAATTGATTGTGGGATGGAACGTAAGGCTCTTTTTACTCCTTATACCTCATGGCCTTCTGATCTGAGTCATCATCTTCTCTTCTACGGGGATTAAGAACTAGGCTATCTCTTCTTTCTATCAGGATCACGTGTTACTAATCAGTGGACTTATAAGATTGTTGGACTTAAGCCTCGTTTCAGTTCCTACTACTTCTGTATGTTAATTATTGATCTCGAGACCTTGATATTGTGCTTCTGAGTGGTTATGCCACCATTTTGTGAATGTCTCAAATCTTTTCTGAGCATTTACAGCCGTTATGCTGTCCGAGTCATTCCAGGTTTCTAAATAGTCTGATGCATTTGCAAAATCCTTTCCCTCTGGTTTCGATGTTCCTTTATGCCAGCTCAATCACACTAATTGTTGAGTTGAGGTACTCCGTTACCTTGGCATATATGTTGGAGATATTATTATGACCCTAGGTGTCTTAGGGGATCATCTAGTAATTTAGCCATGATTTGTGTTCCCAGTGTGATGATTCTGGCCATCATTCTCGAAAGCATCCCGTGATGCTACTTAGTAATAGGTATTCTGTTCCTGGGTTCTTGAACCCGAGATTCACTCTACCTACTTCATGTTGATAGTAATTGCTAGTGCCTTTAGGATATTAGTAACCTTTGCGATAGTCCTTGAAGTCCGTGGTATCTTCTTCTTCCAAATACCATGAACTACTTATGGCAGAAGTTCCTCGTTGAACTGAAATATCACAACAGGATTATTCTTGATGAGTTCTCCATTATATATTGTGGCTCTGCCAGTTCTACCTTTCTGCATGGGTTATCCGGAAAAAATATGTTGAACTTCGTTCGACATGCTAATCCATGCATCCACAACTCAGAAAATCATATGTTCTTTTGAGTTGACCCATCTTAGTTGTTTCCGACCCTCGCCTATCAATTGATAGTCAAGAGTATGCGTGCATTCGTTCGTCGATGCCTATTACCCTTGTGGTCCGCCAAGCCATTCTATTTTAGAATGAATAGGAGAAACAAACTCCAGTACCTCATCCATATCTAGGATTGGGTCAAAGTAGTTGTATTCCGCAGATCAAATGCCAATCCAGCTTTTGGTTCTGTTCTACCTTGGAGTATTACCCCCTTTATGTCAGAATTGTCATGAGAACTGCACCAACTTTCATGAATTTTGACGTAGTAATACTTCTCACCATCATTAGTCATTCCTCGGCCATCGTGTTGATGCAACCGGAATACCGACAAATGAATTGTGATGTGTGAAATCAATACTCCCAGCAACCTCGTTGCTTGGTAGTTAAGGGACAATAATTTCATTCTTAGCGTGTTGGTTTTTGAATCATCCTTCTAAGACTGATCGTGCTACCTAGTCCTTATTTCGGTGCACCCTTCGATTGATGAGTTAGGATCTTGTCAAGTCCTCACTCATTTGATCATATCGTCTTGCCCTCAAAAGCGAGATTGTTCTCAAGCTTAGTAACATACCGGTGGTTCGTGATTTTCCGAATATCTTCTTGGAAGTATTACCAGGTTGTCACCTGACTGCTATGTTGAGCTCGTGATCAAGTCGGGTTCTTGTGAACCACCCTTTCTCCAAGAATCTGTGATGGATATCCCGGAGCTAGTTGGTTAAGCTAGACAACAACGGCGGTAAGTGGTGAGAGCGTGTGTGAAGAAGTATACCCCTGCAGGGTTAACATCATCTATTCGAATAGCCGTGTCCGCGGAAAAGGACTTCTGGGTTGCTTATATCAGTTCATAGACAAGTGAAAGTGGATACTCTAAAATACGCAAGATAAGCGTGAGTGCTATGGATGGCGTTCTCGTAGGGAGACGGGAGCGGATCCATAGTGGTGTATTGATATGGTGAATATGTGGACTCGTGTGCGCCACCTCAAAAGAGTTACTCGCAGTCGTAGTTTAGGATAGCCACCGAGTCAAAGCTGGCTTGCTGCAGTTAAACCCCACCACCCCTTTGTTGATAATGATGCATATGTAGTTAGTTCTGATGTAAGTCTTGCTGGGTACATTTGTACTCACGTTTGCCTATTTTATGTTTTTGCAGAGAGACTTCGGTCTCACTAGTAGTTTCGCGTGGACTTCGACGTTTAGCTTGTTACCTCAGCTACGATCTTGTGCCCCGGCAGGATCTGGTAGATAGTCAGGCTTCTCAGCCTTTTTCAGTTATAGATGTCTGTACCCAGACATGATAGCTTCCGCTTGTGCTTTGACTTGTATGCTCTGATTGTTGGGTCATGAGACCCATGTTTGTAATATCTCGCTCCTCGGAGCCTATTGAATAAATTACTTGAGTCGTAGAGTCATGTTGTGATGCCATGTTGTATTTGCACATATCGAGCATATTGTGTGTATGTTATTGAAATGCTTGGTACGTGTGGGATCTGACCATCTAGTTGTTTATCTTTAGTAGCCTCTCTTACGGGGAAATGTCTCCTAGTGTTTCCACCGAGCCATGGTAGCTTGCTACTGCTCCGGAACACTTAGGCTGGCCGGCATGTGTCCTTCTTCGTTCCTGTGTCTGTCCCTTCGGGGAAATGTCACGCGATGAATACCGGAGTCCTGTTAGCCCGCTACAGCCCGGTTCACCGGAGTCCTGCTAGCCCAGTGCTACAGCCTGGATTCACTCGCTGATGACCGACACGTTCGATGCTGGGTCATGGATGCCTGTCCCTGTAAGTCTGTGCCACTTTGGGTTTACGACTAGCCATGTCAGCCCGGGCTCCTTATCATATGGATGCTAGCGACACTGTCATATACGTGTGCCAAAAGGCGCAAACGGTCCCGGGTAAAGGTAAGGCGACACCCGTGGGAATACCGTGCGTGAGGCCGCAAAGTGATATGAAGTGTTACATGCTAGATCTATGTGGCATTGAGTCGGGGTCCTGACAGGAATATACCGTGTTGGATCAATGAACAATCACACACGATTTTCTCTTGAAAACTGTTTGCGTTAGGCCACCTTGCGCAAACATTTACCACATAAAAACTATGTGTGATGGAGAGCCTTTGCCAGACAGTTTCTTATACGGACCGTGTGTGATACATTCAATAACGCAGATGATTTAACGGGAAAAAATGTTTGTGATGTACCTGTGAATGGAAACGTTTTCCTTGGAGCGACTGTGTGGGATGTACTTGCGACCGGAAACAATTTTGCCATATAATTGTATTTTTTAGCTCTACTATACGTATTTCCGTATTTGAGCACTCGCCGATCGCACATGTTCTCATTTTGCCGAGCCTGCGTGCTAGGAGGGCATATCCCCGACGGTTTCTGGGTCGTGTGGGAAGGACCCCCTATCACCGACACTCACGTAGTGACGCTTCCAAATGCCGTCGCGGAAAGGGGCTAAAAACCATTTGTTAAGGATCTCGTTGTACTAGTGAGCTCTCATTCCAGGAAGAGCGCGGCTCGCGTGTTCTCCTGCTCCCGCGGGTGTGTAGCACCGTTAACGCGGCATGGCTCGAAGATCGCCTGGTGGCACGGTTGCAGCGCAGCGCGGGAGTGGGTGGTGGTGATCCGTGCCGCCTATGGCCGAAGACGCTGGGCGGTGCGTGGGCTGTGAGGAGCGTGAAGTGGAGGTCTGATATGTCTCCAATGTATCAATAATTTTTTATTGTTCCATGTTATCATATTATCTGTTTTGGATGTTTTATATGCATTAATTGTTGGGGAACGTAGCATGCAATTTCAAAAAAAAATCCTACGATCATGCAAGATCTATCTAGGAGATGCATAGAAACGAGAGAGGGAGAGTGTGTCTACGTACCCTCATAGACCGAAAGTGGAAGCGTTAGGTTAACACGGTTGATGTAGTCGAACGTCTTCACGATCCAGCCGATCTAGTACCAAACGTACAACACCTCCGAGTTTAGCACAAGTTAAGCTCGATGACGTCCCTCGAACTCTTGATCTAGTGGAGGGTCGACGGAGAGTTCCATGAGCACGACGGTGTGGTGACGGTGATGGTGATGTGATCCTCACATGGCTTTGCCTAACCACTATGACGCTATGACCAAAGGAGTAATCTGTGGTGGGGGGCACCGCACACGACTACGGGAACAATTGATGTGCTATGGGGTGCCCCCTGCCCCCGTATATAAAGGAGGGGAGGAGGAGGCCGGCCACCAAGGGTCACGCCATGGGGGGACTCCTACTAGGACACCACTCCTTGTAGGATTCCCCCCCCCCTTTTCCTTTCTCATCGGAGGGGAAAAGGAAGGAGAGGGAGATTGAGAGGGAAAGGGGGGCGCTGCTCCCTCCCCTAGTCCAATTTGGACTCCATGGGGGGGGGGGGCGCGGCCACCCCTTGCGGGCTCCCCTCCCCCTCCACTAAGGCCCATGTAGGCCCAATAATTCCCTGGGGGGGGGGGGTTCCGGTAACCCCTCGGTACTGCGAAATATACCCGAACCTTTCTGAAACTACTTCAGTGTTCGAATATCATCGTCCAATATAGCAATATTTACCTCTCGACCATTTCAAGAATCCTTGGCATGTCCGTGATCTCATTCGGGACACCGAACGAACTTCGGTCACCAAAATACATAACTCATAATAGAAATCGTCATCAAACGTTAAGCGTGCAGACCCTATGGGTTCGAGAACTATGTAGACTTGACCGAGACACATCTCCGGTCAACAACCAATAGTGGAACCTGGATGGTCATATTGGTTCCTATATATTCTATGAAGATCTTTTATTGGTCAAACTGCAATAACAACATACGTTATTCCCTTTGTCATCGGTATGTTACGTGCCTAAGATTCAATCGTCGGTATCCTCATACCTAGTTCAATCTCATTACCAGCAAGTCTCTTTACACGTTCTGTAATGCATTATCCTGCAACTAACTCATTAGTCACATTGCTTGCAACACTTATAGTGATGTGCATTACCGAGAGGGCCCAGATATACCTCTCCGATACTTGGAGTGACAAGTCCTAATTTTGATCTATGCCAACCCAACAAAACACCTTCGGACACACATGTAGAGCATATTTATAATCACCCATTTACTATGTGACGTTTGATAGCACACAAGGTGTTCCTCCGGTATTCGGGAGTTGCATAATCTCATAGTCAAAGGAATATGTTTAAGTCATGAAAAAAGCAATAGCAATAAAATTAACGATCATTATGCTAAGCTAACGGATGGGTCTTGTCCATCACATAATTCTCCTAATGATGTGATCCCATTCATCAAATGACAACACATGTGTATCGTAGGGAAACTTAACCATCTTTAATTAACGAGCTAGTCAAGTAGAGGCATACTAGGGACACTTTGTTTTGTCTATGTATTCACACATGTATCAAGTTTCCGGTTAATACAATTTTAGCATGAATAATAAACAGTTATCATGATATAAGGAAATATAAATAACAACTTTATTATTGCCTCTAGGGCATATTTCCTTCGGTCTCCCACATGCACAAGAGTTAATAATCTAGATTACATAGTAATGATTGTAACACCCATGGAGTCTTAGTGTTGATCATGTTTTGCTTGTGTAAGAGGCTTAGTCAACGGGTCTGCAATATTCATATCCGTGTGTATTCTGCAAATCTCTATGTCTCCCTCCTTGACTTGATCGCGGATGGAATTGAACCATCTCTTGATGTGTTTGGTTCCCTTGTAAAATCTGGATTCCTTCGCTGAGCCAATTGCTTTAGTATTGTCACAAAAGATTTTCATTGGAACCAATGCACTAGGTATTACACCTATATCGGATATGAACTCCTTCATCCAGACTCCTTCATTTGCTGCTTCCGAAGCAGCTATGTACTCCGCTTCACACATAGATCCTACCACGACGCTATGCTTGGAACTGCACCAACGGACAGCTCCACCATTCAACATAAATACGTATCCGATTAGCGACTTAGAGTCATCCAGATCAATGTCAAAGCTTGCATCGACTTAACTATTTACGACAAGCTCTTTGTCACCTCCACAAACGAGAAACATATGCTTAGTCCTTTTCAGGTATTTCAGCATGTTCTTGACCGTTGTCCAGTGATCCACTCCTGGATTACTTTGGTACCTCCCTGCTAAACTTATAGCAAGGCACACATCAGGTCTGGTACATAGTGTTGCATACATGATAGAACCTATGGACGGGGCATAGGGAATGACTTTCATTTTCTCTCTATCTTCTGCAGTGGTCGGGCATTGAGTCTGACTCAACTTGACACCTTGTAACACAGGCAAGAACCCTTTCTTTGACTGATCCATTTTGAACCTATTCAAAACTTTATCAAGGTATGTGCTTTGTGAAAGTCCAATTAAGCGTCTTGATCTATCTCTATAGATCTTGATGCCTAATATATAAGCAGCTTCACCAAGGTGTTTCATTGAAAAATTCTTATTCAAGTATCCTTTTATGCTATCCAGAAATTCTGTATTATTTCCAATCAACAATATGTCATCCACATATAATATTAGAAATGCTACAGAGCTCCCACTCACTTTCTTGTAAATACAGGCTTCTCCAAAAGTCTATATAAAACCATATGCTTTGATCACACTATCAAAGTGTATATTCCAACTCTGAAAGGCTTGCACCAGTCCATAAATGGATCGCTCGAGCTTGCACACTTTGTTAGCACCTTTAGGATCGGTAAAACCTTCTGGTTGCATCATATACAACTCTTCCTTAAGAAATCCATTAAGGAATGCAGTTTTGACATCCATTTGCCAAATTTCATAATCATAAAATGCGGTAATTCCTAACAAGATTCGGACATACTTAAGCATCGCTACAGATGAGAAGGTCTCATCATAGTCAACTCCTTGAACTCCATTAGGGTTAGTCTTCTCCTTGAAGATCCACTTATTCTCTATGGCTTGCCGATCATCGGACAAGTCAACCAAAGTCCATACTTTGTTCTCATAAATGGATCCCATCTCAGATTTCATGGCCTCAAGCCATTTCGCGGAATCAGGGCTCATCATCACTTCTTCATAGTTTGTACGTTCATCATGGTATAGTAATATGACTTCCAGAACAGGATTACAGTACCAATCTGGTGCGGAACATACTCTGGTCGACCTACGAGGTTTGGTAGTAACTTGATTTGAAATTTCATGATCATCATCATTAACTTCCTCACTAATTGGTGTAGGCATCACTGGAACTGATTTCTGTGATGAGCTACTTTCCAATTCGGGAGAAGGTACAATTACCTCATCAAGTTCTACTTTCCTCCTACTCACTTCTTTTGAGAGAATCTCCTTCTCTAGAAAGGATCCATTCTTAGCAATGAATATCTTGCCTTTAGATCTATCATAGAAGGTGTACCCAACAGTTTCCTTTGGGTATCCTATGAAGACACACTTCTCCGATTTGGGTTCGAGTTTATCAGGTTGAAGCTTTTTCACATAAGCATCGTAGCCCCAAACTTTAAGAAACGACAGCTTAGGTTTCTTGCCAAACCACAGTTCGTATGGTGTCCTCTCAACAGATTTAGATGGTGCCCTATTTAACGTGAATGCAGCTGTCTCTAAAGCATAACTCCAAAACGATAGTGGTAAATCGGTAAGACACATCATAGATTGCACCATATCTAATAAAGTACGGTTACGACGTTCGGACACACCATTACGTTCTGGTGTTCCAGGTGGCGTGAGTTGCGAAACTATTCCACATTGTTTCAAATGAAGACCAAACTCATAACTCAAATATTCACCTCCACGATCAGATCGTAGAAACTTTATTTTCTTGTTACGATGATTTTCCACTTCACTCTGAAATTCTTTGAACTTTTCAAATGTTTTAGACTTATGTTTCATTAATTAGATATACCCATATTTTCTCAAATCATCTATGAAGGTCAGAAAATAATGATACCCGCCGCAAGCCTCAACTCTCATAGGACCGAATACATCAGTATGTATTATTTCCAATAAGTCAGTGGCTCGCTCCGTTGTTCCGGAGAACGGAGTCTTAGTCATCTTGCTCATGAGGCATGGTTCACTAGCATCAAGTGATTCATAATCAAGTGATTCCAAAATCCCATCAAGATGGAGTTTCTTCAGGCGCTTTACACCAATATGACCTAAACAACAGTGCCACATATAAGTTGCATTATAATTATTAACTTTGCATCTTTTGGCTTCAATATTAGGAATATGTGTATCACTACAATCGAGATTCAACAAAAATAGACCACTCATCAAGGGTGCATGACCATAAAAGATATTACTCATATAAATAGAATAACCATTATTCTCTGATTTAAATGAATAACCGTCTCGCATAAAACAAGATTCAGATATAATGCTCATGCTCAACGCTAGCACCAAATAACAATTACTCAGGTCTAAAATTAATCCCGAAGGTAGATGTAGAGGTAGAGTGCCGACGGCGATTACATCGACCTTGGAACCATTTCCGACGCACATCGTCACCTCGGCCTTAGCCAATCTTCGTTTAATTCGTAGCCCCTGTTTCGAGTTGCAAATATGGGAAATAGAACTAGTATCAAATACGTAGGCGCTACTATGAGCATTAGTAAGGTACACATCAATAGCATGTATATCAAATATACCTTTCACTTTGGCATCCTTCTTATCCGCCAAATACTTGGGGCAGTACTGCTTCTAGTGACCAGTCCCTTTGAAGTAGAAGCACTCAGTTTCAGGCTTCGGTACAGACATGGGCTTCTTCCCGGGAGTAGCAACTTTCTTGCTATTCTTATTGAAGTTCCCCTTCTTCCCTTTGCCCTTTTTCTTGAAACTAGTGGTCTTGTTAACCATCAACACTTGATGCTCCTTCTTGATTTCTACCTCCTCAGCCTTTACCATTGCGAAGAGCTCGGGAATTGTCTTTTCCATCCCTTGCATATTATAGTTCATCATGAAGCCTTCATAGCCTAGTGGCAGTGGTTGAAGAACTCTGTCAATGACACTATCATCAGGAAGATTAACTCCAAGCTGAGTCAAGTGGTTATCGTACCCAGACATTCTGAGTATGTGTTCACTGACAGAACTATTCTCCTCCATCTTGCAGCTATAGAACTTGTTAGATACTTCATTTCTCTCAACTCGGGCATTTGCTTGAAATATTAACTTCAACTCCTGGAACATCTGATATGCTCCATGACGTTCAAAACATCTTTGAAGTCCTGATTCTAAGCCGTAAAGCATGGCACACTAAACTATCGAGTAGTCATCAGCTTTAGTCTGCCAGATGTTCATAACGTCTGGAGTTGCTCCTGCAGCGGGCCTTGGACCTAGTGGTGCTTCCAAGACATAATTCTTCTGTGTAGCAATGAGGATAATCCTCAAGTTACGGACCCAGTCCGTGTAGTTGCTACCATCATCTTTCACCTTAGCTTTCTCTAGGAACGCATTAAAATTCAAGGGAACGTTAGCACGGGCCATTGATCTACAACAGCATAGATATGCAAAAACTATCAGGACTAAGTTCATGATAAATTAAAGTTCAATTAATAATATTACTTAAGAACTCCCAGCTAGATAGACATCCCTCTAGTCATCTAAATGATCACATGATCCATATCAACTAAACCATGTCCTATCATCACGTGAGATGGAGTAGTTTTCAATGGTGAACATATCTATGTTGATCATATCTACTATATGATTCACGTTCGACCTTTCTGTGTTAGTGTTTCGAGGCCATATCTACATATGCTAGGCTCGTCATGTTTAACCTGAGTATTCTTGCATGTGCAAAACTCTCTTACACCCGTTGTATGTGAACGTAGAGCTTATCACACCCAATCATCACGTGGTGTCTCGGCACAACGAACTGTAGCAGTGGTGCATACTCAGGGAGAACATTTAAACCTTGAAATTTAGTGAGGGGTCATCTTATAATCCTACCACCGTACTAAGCAAAATAAGATGAATAAAAGATAAACATCACATGCCAAAAAATGTGAGATGATATGGCCATCATCATCTTGTGCCTTTGATCTCCATCTCCAAAGCACCGTCATGATCTCCATCGTCACCGGCTTGACACCTTGATCTCCATCGTAGCGTCGTTGTGGTCTGACCAACTATTGCTACTACAACTATCACTACTGCATAGTGATAAAGTAAAGCAATTACATGGCGATTGCATTTCATACAATAAAGCGACAACAATAAGGCTCCTGCCAGTTGTTGATAACTTTTGCAAAACATGATCATCTCATACAACAATGTATATCACATCATGTCTTGACCATATCACATCATAACGTGCCCTGCAAAAACAAGTCAGACATCCTCTACTTTGTTGTTGCAAGTTTTACGTGGCTGCTACGGGCTTCTAGCAAGAACCGCTCTTACCTACGCATCAAAACCACAATGATTTTTCGTCAGGTGTGATGTTTTAATCTTCAACAAGGACCGGCCGTAGTCAAATTCGATTCAACTAAAGTTGGAGAAATAGACACCCGCCAGCCACCTTTATGCAAAACAAGTTGCATGTCTGTCGGTGGAACTGGTCTCATGAACGTGGTCATGTAAGGTTGGTCTGGGCCACCTCATCCAACAATACCGCCGAATCAAAATAAGACGTTTGTGGTAAATAGTATGACTATTATCTCCCACAACTCTTTGTGTTCTACTCATGCATATCATCTACGCATAGACCTGGCTCGGATGCCACTGTTGGGGAACGTAGCATGCAATTTCAAAAAAATTCCTATGATCACGCAAGATCTATCTAGGATATGCATAGCAACGAGAGGGGGAGAGTGTGTCTACGCACCCAACCGATCTACTACTGAACGTACGACACCTTTGAGTTCAGCACACGTTAAGCTTGATGATGTCCCTCGAACTCTTGATCCAGCAGAGGGTCGAGTGAGAGTTTTGTCAGCACAACGGTGTGGTGATGGTGATGGTGATGTGATCCGCGCAGAGCTTCTCCTAAGCACTACCACACTATGACCAGAGGAGTAAACTATGGAGAACAATTGATGTGCTATGGGGTGCCCCATGCCCCCGTATATCAAGGACGAGAGGAGGTTGGCCACCAAGGGGCACACCATTGGGGGAGTCCTACTAGGATTCCACTCCTAGTAGGATTCGCCCCCCCCTTTCCTTTCTCATTGGAGGGGAAAAGGAAGGAGAGGGAGAGGGAGAGTGAAAGGGGGACACCACCCCCTCCATAGTCCAATTCAGACTACCATGGGGGGGGGCACGGCCACCCCTTGCGGGCTCCCCTCTCTCTCCACTAAGGCCCATGTAGGCCCAATAATTCCCTGGGGGGTTCCGGTAACCCCTCGGTACTCCGAAATACACCCAAACCTTTCTGAAACCATTCTGGTGTCCGAATATCATCATCCAACATATCAATCTTTACCTCTCGACCATTTCAAGAATCCTCGTCATGTCCGTGATCTCATCCGAGACTCCGAACAAACTTCGATCACCAAAACACATAACTCATAATACAAATCATCATCGAACGTTAAGCGTGCGGACCCTACGGGTTCAAGAACTATGTAGACATGACCGAGACACATCTCGGTCAATAACCAATAGCGGAACCTGTATGCTCTTATTGGTTCCTATATATTCTATGAATATATTCTATCGGTCAAACCGCAATAACAACATATGCTATTCCCTTTGTCATCGGTATGTTACATGCCCGAGATTCGATTGTCAGTATCCTCATACCAAGTTCAATCTCATTATCGGCAAGTCTCTTTACATGTTCTGTAATGCATTATCACACAACTAACTCATTGGTCAGATTGCTTACAATGCTTATAGTGATGTGCGTTATCAAGCGGGCCCAGAGGTACCTCTCCGATACACGGAGTGACAAATCCTAATTTTGATCTATGCAACCCAACAAAACACCTTCGGACACACCTGTAGAGCATCTTTATAATCACCCAGTTACATTGTGATGTTTGATAGCACATAAGGTGTTCCTCTGGTATTCGGGAGTTGCATAATCTCATAGTCAGAGGAATATGTATACGTTATGAAGAAAGCAATAGCAATAAAACTTAACGATCATTATGCTAAGCCAACAGATGGGTCTTGTCCATCACATCATTCTCCTAATGATGTGATCCCGTTCATCAAATGACAACACATGTCCATGGTCAGGAAACTTAACAATCTTTGATTAACAAGCTAGTCAAGTAGAGGCATACTAGGGACACTTTGTTTTGTCTATGTATTCACACATGTATCGAGTTTCCAGTTAATACAATATTAGCATGAATAATAAACATTTATCATGATATAAGGAAATATATATATAACAACTTCATTATTGCCTCTAGGGCATATTTCCATCATTAATATTCTATTTTATATGATTTTTGGGACTAACCAATTAACCTAGAGCCTATTGCCAGTTTTTGTTTTTTTCCTTGTTTTATAGTTTCACAGAAAAGGAATACCAAACGGAGTCCAAACAGAATAAAACTTTCGTGATGATTTTTCTTGGACCAAAAGACACACGGGAGACTTGGAGTGCAAGTCAGAGGAGCCTTGAGGTGGCCACAAGGGTGGAGGGCGCGCCCAGGGGGTGGGGCATGCCCCTCGACCTTGTGGGCCGCTCATAGCTCCCCTAGCCTAATTCTTTCACCTATATATATACTAATATACCCAAAAAGCATCCAGGGGAGCCACGAAACCACTTTTCCACAGCCGCAACCGTCTGTACCCGTGAGATCCCATCTTGGGGCCTTTTCGGGCATCCTGCCGGAGGGGGAATGGATCACGGAGGGCTTCTACGTCAACACCATTGCCTCTCCGATGAAGTGTGAGTAGTTTACTTCATACCTACGGGACCATAGATAGTAGCTAGATGGCTTTTTCTCTCACTTTGATTCTCAATACCATGTTCTCCTCGATGTTCTTGGAGATTTATTCGATGGAATACTCTTTTGCAGTGTGTTTGCCAAGATCTGATGAATTGTGGATTTATGATCAGCTTATCTATGAATATTATTTGAATCTCCTCTGAATACTTATATGCATGATTTGATATCTTTTCAAGTCTCTTCGAACTATCGATTTGGTTTGGCCAACTAGATTGGGTTTTCTTGCAATGGGAGAAGTGCTTAACTTTGGGTTCAATCTTGCGGTGTCCTTTCGCATTGACAGTAGGGGCAGCAAGGCATGTATTGTATTGTTTCCATCGAGGATAAAAAGATGGGGTTTTCATCGCATTCCTTGAGTTAATCCCGCTAAAAATGTCATCTTGCTTAATGCGTTACTCTATTCTTATGAATTTAATACTCTAGATGCAGGCAGGAGTTGGTCAATGTTTGGAGTAATAGTAGTAGATGCAGAATCGTTTCAATCTACTTGACACAGACACGATGCCTATATTCATGATCATTGCCTTAGATATCATCATAACTTTGCGCTTTTCTATAAATTGCTTGGCAATATTTTTTGTACCCACTGTAATAACTTCTATCTTGAGAGAAGCCTCTAGTGAAACCTATGGCCTCGGGTCTATTTTCCATCATATAAGTTTCCGATTTACAATTCTAGTTTCCTATTTACTTTATTTTGCAATCTTTTACTTTCCGTTCATAAACCAAAAATATTACTTTACTGTCTATCCATCTCTATCAGATCTCACTTTGTGAATAATGGTGAAGGGATTGACAACACCTTTCTCGCGTTGGTTTTAGGTTGGTGTTTGTTTATGCAAGTATTCTGTGGCTTGTTTCTTAGTCTACTTCTGGATTGATACCTTGGTTCTCAAAACTGAGGGAAATACTTACACTCCTTCGGTGCATCACCCTTTCATCTTCAAGGGAAAAACCAACGCAAACTCAAGAGGTAGCAAGAAGGATTTCTAGCGCCGTTGCCGGGGAGATTTACGCCAAGTCAAGTCAAGATTTGATCTCCCTTCAACTTGCCAATTCTTGGCGCCGTTGCCGGGAAGATTTACGCCAAGTCAAGTCAAATTTTGATGTCCCGTCAACTTGCCGATTTCGGACGCCGCTGCCAGGTAGATCTACACCAAGCCAATACATACCAAGTACCCATCATAAACTCTCATCTCTCGCATTACATTATTCGCCATTCGCCTCTCATTTTCCTCTCCCCCACTTCTAAAATGATTTTCGAAAAGATTCACCTTTTCTTTGCCTCTCTTTTGTTCGTCTTCTTCACTTGCTTTTTGTGTGCTCATGTGTTGGATTGCTTGCTTTGTCACGATGGCTCAAGATAATACAAAATTGTGTGACTTTTCCAATACCAACAACAATGATTTTATTAGTACTCCGATTGCTCCCGATGCTAATGCGGAATCTTGTGTGATAAATACTGCTTTTGCTGAATCTTGTTATGAAAGATGAATTATCCGGCCTTCCCAATGAAGATGTCGTATCCCATCTTAATAATTTCGTTGATTTGTGCAATATGCAAAAGAAAAAAGATGTGGATAATGATATTGTTAAGTTTAAGATATTTCCGTTCTCTCTTAGGGATCGCGTTAAAACTTGGTTTTCATCTTTGCCTAAAAAAGTATTGATTTATGGAATAAGTGTAAAGATGCTTTTATTTCCAAGTATTTTCATCCCACTAAGATCATCTCCCTTAGGAACGATATTATGAATTTTAAGCAACTTGATCATGATAATGTTGCACAATCTTGGGAGAGGATTAAATTGATGATTATAAATTTCCCTACTCATGGTTTGAATTTGTGGATGATTATACAAACCTTTTATGCTGGATTGAATTTTGCTTCTAGAAATGTTTTCGATTCAGCCGCGCGAGGCACTTTTATGGAAATTACCTTAGGAGAAGCTACTATGCGCCTAGATAATATTATGGTTAACTTGGCATACTGAAAGATCTTCCACTAGTAAAAAAGTGCATGCAATTGAAGAAATAAATGTTTTGAGTGGAAAGATGGATGAGCTTATGAAATTGTTTGCTAGTAAGAGTGCTCCTATTGATCCTAATGATATGCCTTTGTCTACTTTGATTGAAAACAATAATGATTCTATGGATGTGAATTTTGTTGGTAGGAACAATTTTGGTAATAACGCGTATAGAGGTAATTTTAATCCTAGGCCGTTTCCTAGTAATTCCTCCAATAATTATGGTAATTTCTACAACAATTCTAATGGAAATTATAATAAGATGCCCTCTGAATTTTATAATAGTGTTAAAGAATTTATTAGTTCGCAAAAGAATTTCAATGCTTTGATTGAAGAAAAATTGCTTAAGATTGATGATTTGGCTAGGAACATGGATATAATTTATCTTGATGTTGATTCTTTGAAACATAGATCTATTCCACCTAAGCATGATATCAATGAGTCTCTCAAAGCCATGAGAATTTCCATTGATGAATGCAAAGAAAGAACCGCTAAGATGCGTGCTAAGAAAGATTGCTTTATAAAAGTGTGTTCTTCTAGTTTCTGTGAAAATAATGATGAAGATCTAAAAGTGATTGATGTGACTCCTATTGAATCTTTGTTTTACAATGTAAATCTTGATTAAGATGGGACTGGAGATGAGTCAACTTCACTTAGAAGGCATCCCAATGATTCAGAGTTTTTAGATCTTGATGCAAAAATTGATAAAAGTGGGATTGAAGAGCTCAAAATTTTAGATAGCAATGAACCCATTGTTTTGGATTTCAAGGACTTCAATTATGATAATTGCTCTTTAATAGATTGTATTTCCTTGTTGCAATCCATGTTGAATTCTCCTCATGCTTATAATCAAAACAAAGCTTTTACTAAACACATTCTTCATGCTATGATGCAATCTTATGAAGAAAAACTTAATTTGAAAGTTTCTATTCCTAGAAAATTTTATGATGAGTGGGAACCTACTATTAAGATTATGATTAAATATTATGAATGCTATACTTTGTGTGATTTGGGTGCTAGTGTTTCCACGATTCTGAAACCTTTATGTGATGTGTTAGGTTTCCATGAATTTGATGATTGTTCCTCAAATTTGCATCTTGTAGATTCCACTACTAAGAAACCAATGGGAAGAATTAATGATTTTATCAATGTTGCAGATAGGAATTATGTGCCCATAGATTTCATTATTCTTGATATATATTGCAATCCTACATGTCCTATTAGTCTTGGTAGACCTTTCCTTAGAATGATTGGTGCAATTATTGATATGAAAGAAGGAAACATTAGATTTCAATTTCCATTAAGGAAAGACATGGAACACTTTACAAGAAATAAAATAAAATTGCCTTATGAATCTATTATGAAAGCCACTTATGGATTTCTTGTCAAAGACGATAATACTTAGATCTATTCGTGTTTTTATGCCTAGCTAGGGGCGTTAAACAATAGCGCTTGTTGGGAGGCAACCCAATTTGTTTTTGTTCTTGCTTTTTTAGGTCCTGTTTTGCTTTGAATAAATCATCTAGCCTCTCATTAGATGTGGTTTTGTGTTTTAATTAGTGTTTGTGCCAAGTAAGACCTTTGGGATAGCTTACGATGATAGTTGATTTGATCCTGCTGAAAAACATAAACTTTTTCGCCTAGCAGATTAGTTTTATTTTTTACAGGGCACGATAAAATACTGATTCTTTTCGCAGAGGATTAATAAACAAGTTATCTAGGACTTCCTAATTTCTCAGAATTTTTGGAATTACAGAAGTATTCTAAATCTCCAGATTGCTATAAACGGTTCTGTTTTTGACAGATTCTGTTTTTCTCGTGTTGTTTGCTTATTTTGATGCATCTATGGCTAGTATTGGGGGGTATGAACCATGGAAAAATTGGAATACAATATATATTACACAAATATAATAAAGAATGAGTTGACTACGGTTGTGTATTTTTACAATATTACAATATTATGATATACTGGCTTATGTATTTTTACAATATTATGCAATCCCTGTGCCTGCATAAGGAAAATCTGTCCAGGCGGTTTACCACCGGACGGGTCAAAACACCCAACACAACTTGGTAAGCAACTATGGTTACAGCAATAATAAATCATACCTGTGATATAAAACATTGCTGTTGGTTTACCAATTGTGATTTGAAGAAAGGTGAAAACCCAACTTCCACAATGCCATGTTGGTATATATATATATATATATGATATAGAACCGGGTTGTGATGAACACTGGTCGATTGCTGGAGACAAAGTGTCAAAGCCAGACCAGTTTTGAGGGATGCCAGATTACCTTTAATTGTATATTTTAACAGAAGATCCGTAAGCCATGCCGGGTTAAAAAACTCCGGTTTAACATAGACCTCACGAAAAAGAAAAACTTGGGAAAAAGCAAACAAAAAACTGTAGTCGAGGCTTTTTGAGGGCTGCCAGGCCCAAATCGAGGCTTTTCATGGGCTGTCAGGCCACTGAGTTAAACCATTTTGGCAAAGCCTTTTAAGATGGCCCTCCAACTAACCAATCATCGTTTTAACTTTGACAAGTTCAGGGTCTCAATGAGAGTAACTGTCAAACATTCGACGGGTCGTGCCAGGATTACCTGGATAGGAGTGGCTTACTTGATGAAGGCAGGTTAACCCGGGGTTTTAGGTGAATACACCAGGCTTCCAAGCCGTGGGTCGATACCCAGCTACAAGGGTCCTTTCAAACTCTTTGGTATTTGACGCAAAGAGCCCCCAAGTAACTTTGTGAGCTGTGCTCAATGGGTGCCTATGTTTGAGTTGTGCGTAGCAACAAGACTCTCTTTGGCCCCTTGGGTGTGAAGCTCCCAAGCTTTGTTGTGGCGTGATATCTGCATCAAGAGGGTAGTAACACTATGTTCTCTTTGGTGCATACACCTATGTTTGAACAGGAAGCCCCCACGTTAACAGATATTTGAAGAAAAAACGGTGGAAGCCCTGCTTGATAGCAAGGATGCCGGTTTATTATATTAATCATAATATATATATTGTTGAAATATGTACATATGAAAAGCCTGTGGCTTCAAGTGTAATTAGGCCGTAGGAGAGCTATGTTCCATGGCCGTCGGGTCTCCTCCTCAGAGCTACGTGAGTCTTCTTGAACGTCAATGAGGTAGTATGATCCGTTGTGCAGATTTTTGCTGACCACAAAAGGCCCTTCCCAAGGTGGCGATAATTTATGCATATCAGTCTGGTCTTGAATGAGCCGAAGTACCAAATCGCCTTCTTGAAAGGTTCTTGTCTTAACCCGGCGGCTGTGATAACGCCGCAGGTCTTGCTGATAAACCACCGACCGAGCCAAAGCCATGTCTCGCTTCTCATCTAACAGGTCCAGCGCCTCTTGGCGTGCTTGCTCGCTATCCGCTTCAACATAATTCACGACCCGGGGCGAGTCGTGACGAATATCACTTGGGAGGATAGCCTCAGCCCCATAGACCAGGAAAAAGGGTGTATATCCCGTAGATCGGTTTGGGGTGGTATTTATGCTCCATAACACAGATGGTAATTCCTCCACGCAACAACCCGGCATCCGCTTCAAAGGGACCATGAGCCGAGGCTTGATACACTTTAGGATTTCTTGATTCACCCTCTCAGCTTGACCATTGGACTTGGGGTGAGCCACGGACGCTACATCAAGCCGGATGTGCTCTCGTTGGCAGAACTCCTCCATCTCACCTTTAGAAAGATTCGTACCATTATCTGTGATGATGCTATGTGGAAAGCCGAAACGGAAAATAATCTTTTTGAGAAATTGAACCACCGTGGCTGCATCACATTTACTGATGGGCTCCGCTTCAACCCATTTGGTGAACTTGTCAACCGCCACCAACAAGTGGGTCTTCTTGTCTTTAGAACTCTTAAAGGGTCCAACCATATCAAGCCCCCAAGTAGCAAACGGCCAAGTGATGGGGATCATGTTTAACTCCTGAGCAGGAACATGAGCACGACGTGAAAATTTCTGACAAGCGTCACACCGCTTTACCAAGTCTTCTGCATCAGAATGAGCTGTCAACCAGTAGAACCCATGTCAGAAAGCCTTAGCAACCAAGGACTTTGAGCTGGCATGGTGACCGCAATCCCCTTCATGGATTTCCCGTAGAATCTTTTGTCCTTCTTCAGGAGAAACACAACGTTGGAATACGCCTGAAACGCTAGAACGGTGCAACTCGCCATTGTGAACAACCATAGACTTGGACCGCCGGACTATCTGCCTGGCGAAAAGTTCGTCTTCTGGTAATTCGCGCCGGTTCAGATACGCCAAATATGGAACCGTCCAATCCGGAGTGGCATGTAAAACGGCTACCAACTGGGCCTCCGGATCAGGAACAGCTAAATCCTCCTCTGTAGGCAACTTTACAGACGGGTTATGCAAGATATCTAGAAAGGTATTAGGTGGTACCGGTTTACGCTGAGATCCCAGTCGGCTTAGAGCATCTGCTGCTTCATTCTTGCGCTGGCTGATGTGCTCCACCTGATAACCCTTAAAGTGACCTGCTACAATATCCACCTCGCGCCTATAAGCCGCCATGAGCGGGTCTTTAGAATCCCAAGTACCAGAAACTTGCTGAGCCACCAGATCAGAATCTCCAGAGCATCGAACCCGTCTTAAGTTCATTTCCTTAGCTACACGAAGACCATGGAGCAAGGCCTCGTACTCCGCAGCATTGTTAGTACAAGGAAACATTAAGCGGAGAACATAACAAATCTTATCTCCTCGAGGGGAAGTGAGGACAACTCCAGCCCCCAAGCCTTCCAGCTGCCTGGATCCATCAAAGTGAATGGTCCAGTATGTATTATCCGGTTTGTCTTCTGGTGCCTGTAACTCGGTCCAATCATTGATGAAGTCCACAAGCGCCTGACATTTGATAGTTGTTCGGGGTGTATACCTCAAACCATGGGGACCAAGCTCGATCGCCCACTTCGCAACCCGGCCAGTTGCCTCTCTATTCTGGATTATATCGCCCAAGGGAGCAGAACTGACCACTGTGATAGGATGACCTTGAAAATATTGCTTGAGTTTCCTACTTGCCATGAAAACTCCATACACTAGCTTCTGCCAATGCGGATATCTTTGCTTTGATTTGATCAGTACCTCACTGATATAATAAACAGGTCGTTGAACCAGATATTCTTTTCCGGCCTCCTTACGCTCAACCACAATTGCCACACTGACCGCCCGGTCGTTGGCAGCCACGTACAACAATAGAGGCTCATTATCAACTGGAGCAGCGAGGACTGGCGGTTCAGCTAGCTGCCGCTTCAATTCCTCGAATGCCGCATTGGCGGCGTCAGTCCAGACGAATTTATCCGTTTTCTTCAACATCTGATATAGGGGAATCACCTTCTCTCCCAAATGGCTGATAAATCGGCTGAGGGCTGCAATCCGGCCCGCCAGACGCTGAACATCATTGATACAGGCCGGTTTAGCCAAGGATGTGATTGCTTTGATCTTCTCTGGATTTGCCTCAATACCCCTGTTAGACACAAGAAAACCCAAAAGTTTGCCTGCCGGAACACCAAAAATGCATTTGTACGGGTTGAGCATCATCTTGTAAACCTGAAGATTGTCGAACGTCTCCTTGAGATCATTTATCAGGGTTTCCTGCTTCCTGGATTTCACCACGATATCATCCACATAGGCATGAACATTACGCCCGATCTGGTTGTGAAGACAATTCTGCACACAACGCTGGTAGGTTGCTTGGGCACTCTTGAGCCCAAAGGGCATAGAAACATAGCAGAAGGCTCCAAAGGGAGTGATGAAGGCTGTTTTCTCCTGGTCCTTAACTGCCATCTTAATCTGATGATAACCTAAATAAGCATCCAGAAAACTCAGGCGCTCACAACCCGCCGTTGCATTAATGATCTGATCAATATGTGGGAGAGCGAAAGGATCTGTCGGGCAAGCTTTATTCAAATCAGTGTAGTCCACACACATACGCCAAGTGCCATTTTTCTTAAGAACAAGCATCGCATTAGCCAACCATTCGGGATAAAACACTTCGACGATAAACCCAGCTGCCAGCAGCCGGGCTACCTCTTCGCCGATGGCCTTGCGTATTTCTTCGTTAAAGCGGCGATGGTACTGTTTGACCGGTTTAAACTTAGGATCAATATTTAGCGTGTGCTCAGCGAGTTCCCTCGGTACACCTGGCATGTCAGAAGGTTTCCATGCAAAGATGTCCCGGTTCTCATGGATGAACTCGATGAGCGCGCTTTCCTATTTCGGATCTAGATTTGTACTGATACTAAACTGCTTGGATGAATCACCAGGGACGAAGTCAACGAGTTTAGTCTCATTAGCCGGTTTGAACCTCAGGGCCGGGTCATGCTCCATTGTAGGCTTCTTCAGAGGGGTCATGTCCGCCGGATCAACATTGTCTTTATAGAATTTCAGCTCCTCTGTTGCACAAACCGATTCAGCATAGGCCGCTTCACCTTCCTTGCAATCCAAGGCAATCTTTCGACTCCCATGTATTGTGATCGTCCCCTTATAACCCGGCATTTTGAGTTGTAGATAAACATAACAAGGCCTCGCCATGAACTTCGCGTAAGTCGGCCGTCCAAATAGCGCGTGATATGGACTCTGGATTTTCACCACCTCAAAGGTCAACGTCTCAGACCTGGAATCAAGCTCATCTCCAAACACAACTTCCAAAGCAATCTTCCCCACAGGGTATGCCGATTTACCTGGTACTACACCATGAAAAACAGTGTTTGACGGTTTAAGATTCTTATCTGTCAACCCCATGCGATGGAAAGTCTCATAATACAGGATGTTGATGCTGCTCCCTCCATCCATCAGAACCTTGGTAAACTTATAGCCCCCTACCTGAGGGGCTACCACCAAAGCTAGTTGACCCGTATTGTCAACCCAGGGTGGGTGATCCTCTCTGCTCCATACAATGGGTTGCTCCGACCATCGTAGATAACGTGGTACGGCCGGTTCAACAGTATTGACTGCCCTCTTGTGAAGTTTCTGATCTCGCTTGCACAAGCTAGTAGTGAACACATGATACTGTCCGCTGTTCAACTGTTTGGGGTGACTTTGGTAACCTGACTATTGATGATTCCCTTGGTTATTCTACTGGTTATTACCATGGTTGTTCTGATGGCCCTGGTTGTTCTGAAATCCAGAGTTTGAACCGCCGCCTCCATGGAAACCTGGGCCTGAACCACCTAGTGGATCCTGGCCATACCGGTATAAATCAGAATTTTTGAACTCTCTCATTATGTGACAATCCTTCCAAAGATGTGTGGAAGGGGCCTCCTTGGTTCCATGCTTCGGGAAGGGCTCGTTTAACAAACGCTCTAGATTCATGCCACGCTGGGGCGGTTTACCTTTGCAACGCTGCATATTTGTGTTAGCCACCAAATCTGAATTATCCGCTTTACGCTTACTGTTATTCCCATGGCCCCCTTGGTTGTGGTGCTGCCCTTTTGCACCGCCGTTCTTCTTTCCCTTCTCCGGTTTGTCCTCCTCTGAATCCGGATCCTTGGTATTATCTGAATCGGCATACTTGACTAAAGCGGCCATGAGTGTTGACATGTCATTGCAATGACGTTTGAGCCTTCCCAACTTCTGTTTTAACGGCTTGAAATGGCAATTGCCCTCCAACATTAATACTGCGGTATCTGAATTAATACGATCTGACGAATGCAAAATCGTCGAGACCATTTAACCCAATGGGTCATGGACTCCCCCTCCTCTTGGACACAAGCGGCCAGATCTACAATTGACATTGGCTGCTTGCACGTGTCCTTGAAGTTCCGGATAAACCGGCGCTTTAATTAGGCCCATGAATCAATAGAGTTGGTTGGCAAGCTCTTCAACCAAGTGCGAGCTGTTCTTTCCAGCATCATGGTGAAATATTTAGCACATACCACCTCATCCACATCTAACATCTCCATTGCCATCTCATAGCTCTCCACCCATGCCTCTGGCTGGAAATCGGCGTTGTAATTTGGTACCTTATGAGGTCCCTTGAAATCCTTGGGCAATCGCACATTACGCAATGCGGGAGTTAAACATGGTACCCCTAGGGAACTAAACATTACCCCTGGCTCCACGGAGGCAGTGCGGTGAACCGGAGTATGTTGTCGGTGGTGCGCACTGCTGGACACGGCCGGTTCATCTCCCACGTGTCTGCTTTAACTCTGGATTGGTCGGGGAGTGGAATGAATCCTCTCACGGCTGTGTGAATATGCTTGCTGTTGATTCAGTGCTGTCTGAAGGAGATCCCTGGCCCGACGCGCTTCCACTGCAACTGGTGATTCGCCATCGGTTGGGAGAGCCGCCAGGCGTGAAGCGGCGGCCACAATATTATCCAACGGGTTGGAATAATGCCCGGGCGGCGTTGAAGATATAACGTTGTTCTGGCGAGGCAGGTTTGTTGCGCGTGGCTGAACCTGTGCTCCTGCTTCTGGTGCCCCCGCCCGGTTTGGCGCGGGTTGGTTACCAGCTCCTGCACCTGGCATGTTGAAAAGATTCTGCGGCTCATAAACCGACGGCAGACGTGATCGGTACCTTCTTATCATGACCTCTTTTGAAGCATTATGATCTAGTCTAATCCGGTAAGCCTATGCTTCCAACTCGGCCCGCTCTGTGGCCATCCTGGCGTTCTCTACTGCCAGGTCCGCTTTAGCCTGGGCTATTTGATCTTTCACTTTTAGAATCTCCGCATCGTGCTGATACCTAGCTGCTGCGTCCACCTCCGCGGACATCAGTGCCGCTAGAGCGTCGAACAAATCAGACAAGACTTGGGCCGGAGGCGGCGCCGAGCTTCCTGCACCTGCTGGCGTGGCTGTCGTTGAACCGGAGAGTACTGCTGCGGCGGTAGATGAATGAGGCGCCGGTCGTGTGCCGGCCATGAAGACAGCGGCCCGGTTTGGCAAACCGGGGGAATCCGGAATACTGTTTCCCTCGGATCCTCCCTCAATCCGGCCGTCATTCAACTGGTAAAGCGATTCGGTTTCTCCGGAAGACTCGTCATCACTGCGGACTATGGTTTCTCCATCGGAGATCGGTTCCTCTTCGTAACCCGAACCGTGGACGACACCTATGAAAACATGCCTGGCCTCAGGCTGAACCGGTGAAGAACTTGCATGCCGAGCCGTCTCGATGATGTCGGTGCAGGTGTTCGGCTCGGGGGCCGGTTCGCCGATCTTGCTGATGAAGACGTGAATCCCACCAAAGGGGACCCGGTACCCGTATTCGATTGAATTAGCCTCGGGACCCATCCTGCGTTTTCGATGTAGAGCTTGCCGCGGCGACTCTTCGTCATCCGGCCCACAGCGTATCCCTTAAGTCCATTGAAGCTGCCCTCCAAGAACTCGAAACCATCATGCGATAGCCCCACGGTGGGCGCCAACTGTCGTGGAATTGTCACGGCAGATGTCCTCATGAAAGGACTTAGTCGTGGAGCCATCGCTACGGGTTAGCTTGAAAGGGTTAAACCGGACAAGGGGACACGAGAGTTTTATACTAGTTCGGCCCCTTCGATGAAGGTCAAAGTCTACGTCTAGTTGTGATTGGTATTACTGGGGTTTCGAAGGCCAGGGAGCGAGTCCGCTTTGTATGGCTTCGAGTTGTCCTTTTTTCTCTCCCTGAACTGCCGCCGGGTCACCCCTTTATATACTCAGGAGGACCCCGACCGGTCTACAGAGTCCCGAGGCTGGCTCATACAAGTGTCCGCCTCGGTCTCTTCTTTCTTATCTTACAATGCAAGTTTATACAATCATGGCAGTTTACTATCATGGGCCCTAAATCGCCTGCGGGCTCTAGGCCTCTAAGTTTCATCTGTAAAGCGCCATCTTCTAGGTTTCCTTGGGCTTCAGTATAACTGAAGGTGAACCGGCCCCTCGTTGGCGGTTTACCGTCAGTAGTTATATCCTCAACAGGCAGCAAGGCATGTATTGTATTGTTGCCATCGAGGATAAAAAGATGGGGTTTTCATCATATTGCTTGAGTTAATCCCGCTACATCATGTCATCTTGCTTTATGCATTACTCTGTTCTTATGAACTTAATACTCTAGATGCAGGGAGGAGTCGGTCGATGTGTGGAGTAATAGTAGTATATACAGAATCATTTTTATCTACTTGACATGGACGTGATGCCTATATTCATGATCATTGTCTTAGATATCGTCATAACATTGCGCTTTTCTATCAATTGTGCGGCAGTAATTTTTTCACCCACCGTAATAACTTCTATCTTGAGAGAATCCTCTAGTGAAGCCTATGGCCCCCGGGTCTATTTTCCATCATATAAGTTTCCGATCTACAATTGTAGTTTCCTATTTACTTTCTTTTGCAATCTTTTACTTTCCGTTCCATAAACCAAAAATATTACTTTACCGTCTATCCATCTCTATCAGATCTCACTTTGCAAATAACTGTGAAGGGGTTGAAAACCCCTTTGTTGCATTGGTTGCAAGTTGGTGTTTGTTTGTGCAGGTATTCGGTGGCTTGTTGCGTAGTCTCCTACTGGATTGATACCTTGGTGCTCAAAACTGAGGGAAATACTTACACTCCTTTGCTGCATCACCCTTTTCTATCCAAGGGAAAAACCAACGCAATCTCAAGAGGTTGCAAGGTCTTCTTGGGCGGAAGGTGCTGCCCGGGCAGGCCGAGCGGCCCACTGCTCAGCGTGCACTCGAGGAGTGTCAACCATGATAGATTCGAACTATAGGGTGCATGCGAAGAACTCAACCTCCTTAGTCTGTCAACTCATCGATCTCTCAGCCTAGCTCAATGAACTGAGGAAGAATGGGACAAGGCAGTTTACCCACGTTCGGGCCACCTTGCGGTGTAATACCCTACTCCTGCTTTGTGGTGGATTAGCCTCGAGGCGAGCTGAGGATGACCTAGTACAGGGGAAGAACATCCTCAGGAGGTGTGTTCTTGTGCTTGTGTGAGCTGGTGAGGATGGTCTGGATGATCCGTGCCCTATGGTGGCGGCTAGTCTATATTTATAGTGGCCTTGGTCCTCTTCCCAAAATGAAGGCGGGAAGGGATCCCTCAACGACCAAATTCAAAGGGAGACAACTAGTACATCTTATCCTGACGGAAGGTCGTCTACAGCTGCAAAGCATCTGGTCATGATGTCGTGGTGGGCTTGACGATGACCTCTGTCCTGCCAGCCTGGTGGTCTTGGTCTTGTAGCATAGAAATGGAAACCTTTGGTTGATTCCTCGGGACTTCACGCCTACGCTTGCCTCTTTAGCACCAAAGAGGAAACCTATTGTACCGCGACCGCTGGCGCTTGCCTGGCCTAGGTCGTGATGGCTTGCGTCATCTGAACCTCACGAGGTGAGGGCTCGCATGGAAATCTCCGCTCCTCAGGAGCCAGCCTGAGGAGGCCACTCCTTCTGGAGGTCTTGGCATTATTCGCCTCGCGAGGCTTGGCCCCTTGTGAGGGTCTTGTGTCGTTCATGTTGAAGATGGGTCATACTAGGCAGTTGATGGAGCCACACCATGGCCCGTAGGAAGGCAAGTCTGGGTACCCTGGTTCCTAGAATGTCGACAGTATCCTCTAAGGAAATTTCAGTCAAGAATAAATCCTGTGATAAGGATGAGGCACCTAATGTGGCAAAGCAATCCACAATTCATTCTGAAGAGTTGGCCAAGAGGGATGACTCCCTGTATTCAGATCCTACTGAAAAGGAAAACAAGCAGACCCAGCCAAACAAAGCTGCAATTTGTGGTAAGCAAACTGGTGAGCAATCTACACCACTTTGGAAACACCTCCTGCAACAACATTATGAAAAATTCCAAACAAGGTGCTTCTTTGATGGTGCTACAAAATTTACAACTCATGGCCTCTTCTTCCTCAAATGCAGACCTGTCTGATGAAGGTCTTCAATTATGGCAGTAAGACTTTGCAAAAAAGCCAGCAGAGGCCAAAGACATCTTTAAAGTTAAGGTACCAGTAAGTTGATTCAATTTTATCATGCACCTACTCATGACACCTGATAAATTCATTTGGCCTGTGCATATGCTGAAATCAACACTTTGGGAGCTTTTAACACCAGACAATCTACATGAACAAGCAATTAGTTTCCATATCCCTGATAAGTGTATGGTCTCACAGGCACCAGTGTGCAAAGAAGCTGCTGCCAAAAACATAGACATGGAAAGAGAAGGAGAACTTAATCCTTCTGAGGAAGCAAACAATGAACAAGCCCTCATGCTTCCCTTTGGAACTGAGAACCCAAGGAAAAGGAGGGGTGACAAAACTCCCCTAGTGGAGACAGAGGTAAGAAGGAGTGACAGGATAAGCAGAGAAAATGCTGGTTTTAGGAGAACTTCATTATCAAACAATAAATGTATACCATGTAATGCTATGCCCCCTGTTCAGACAAAAACAATGGTTAAGAACCTTATAAGATCTTTTTGCAAGGTGGCTGCTGGAGAACTGGAGCTCAAGCTGGCAAAGAAGTAGAAGAACAAGCAGCCTTTGATGGAAATGGGCAAGGTTTCCTTGGCCATGGAGGAAGAAAATGTTGCAAACCATCCTAAATGATTAGTACATCAACTAGTTCTACTTGTACGGGTCTGTATCCCACTTTTAGAACTGACAATGATGCTGCTTTGGTCAGAACTATTATGATGTTTTGTGTTATGTATGAGATCTGCCTATCTTGCTGTTAGACTAAACCGTTAATCTGTAATGTCAAGCTATGAGCCACTATATTACTCAGTTGCTGTGAGCTTTGTGATTATGATATGCTGAAATGGTCTGTTTCTAGTCTGATCAGCACAGACTCTGAAATCTTTCATCATGAGTAGCAACAGGACATGGAATATTTTGAACTGGAATATTAGAGGATTAAATGCTGAGTCCAAATGGCTATACTTGAAACAAAAAATAGAGGAAAGTGCTTGTTCAATAGTTTATCTGCGGGAAACTAAAAGAGAGAATTTTGATCTGGCTTATATTAGGAACTTCTGCCCCACTAGGTTCAACATATTTGAGTATCTGCCTTCTATTGGAGCTCAGGTGGCTTGCTGGTGGTATGGAATGGGACCCTTTTCTCTAGCGAACAAATCTTCCAAAACAGATTCTCACTATCCATTCAATTTACTAGTTACTTATCGCACCAAAGTTGGATCTTAACAAATATCTATGGCCCTTGTGAACACAATGACAAAGCTGTTTTCATAGATTGGTTCTCAAATATTCATATGCCTCCAGATGTGGACTGGATTGTCATGGGCGATTTCAATTTCATTAGAGACCCACAAGATAAAAATAGGCCATGAGGAGATGTTAATGATATGTTACTTTTCGATGAGGACATCAACAACCTTAGATTAATTGAGTTTCCTATGAAAGGCAGAAAATACAGCTGGAGCAAAATGCAAGACAACCCACTTTTAGAGAAATTGGATTGGTTTTTCACTTCAACATCCTGGATGACCTCTTTCCCAGTTACTTTTGCACTTCCCCTAGCCAGGCCAATTTCAGACCATGTACCTTGCATGATAAAAATAGGAACCATGATTCCAAAGTCTAAGATTTTCAGATTTGAAAACTATTGGCTGCAGCATAGTGATTTTAAAATCACTGTTTCATCTTCTTGGAACATCCCAGTAGGACATACTGATGCAGCTAAAGGTATCAATGCAAAGTTGAAGAATTTGAGAAGAGCTCTTAAGAAATGGGCCAAAAGTATTTCTTGATTGAGAAATAAAATTGATCACATCAATGCTAGAATTTTCCTTTTGGTTCTATTTGAAGAATACAGAGCATGATCTGATTTAGAATGGAACTGCAGAGAGATCCTCAAAGGAGAGTTAATGATACTACTGCAAAATCAGAAAATTTATTGCATGCAAAGAGGAAAGATTAAGGGAGTAAGATTTATTGATGAAAATACCATTTTTTCATACAAAGGAAACAATCAACCACATACATAATTACATTGCTGTGTCACAAAATGAGGAGCAGGTGGAGTTTACTGATCATGACAATCAAGCAACAATTCTCTGAGAAGCTTTCAAAAAGAGAATGGGAAAAACACATAACACAACAATGCACTTTAATCTCAATTCACTTTATGGCAATGTTGAGGACCCAAGTATGTTTGCTAAACTAGAAGAACCTTTCGCTGATGAAGAAATCAACTAGGTGGTTGAAGAACTCCCATCAGACAAATCACCAGGGCCAGATGGGTTTAATAATGAATTCTTTAGTCATGTTGTGATATTATTGGGCCTGATGTCAGGAGATTGATACATGATTTCTATAAAGGAGATATATACTTGGAGTGCGTAAATACCTCCTTCATCACTCTCATACCTAAAGTGGCCAACCCTGCAACTCCTAATGATTTCAGGCCAATTTCGCACCTCAATAGTTGTCTCAAGATCATCACAAAATTGCTTGCCAAAATATTACAAAAGATTATATTGAAGGTGATACACATCAATCAGTATGGATTCCTGCAAAACAAATCAATACGTGATTGTCTTGGTTGGGCTTATGAATATATATACACCAATGTCACAGATCAAGAAGAGAATGTGTTGTCCAAAAACTAGACTTTGAGAAGGCCTTTGATACCATTGACTTCAAGGCTTTAATAAGCATTTTGCAAGCCAAGGGCTTTGGGAATAGATGGATCATGTGGATGAAATTACTATTCCAGAGTGCCTCTTCTGCCATACTGTTAAATGGAGTCACATGAAAGAAATTCTATTGCAAGCAAGGTGTCAGACAAGGTGACCCACTATCACCTCTTCCTTTTGTCATTGCAACGGATCTTTTGCAGACAATTATAAATAAAGCAATGAGACAAGGTCTTATATCCCCACCTTTGACCTTCAACTCAGCTCCAGAATTTCCAGTGGTACAATATGTAGATGACACACTGGTTGTCATACAAGCAGACACAAGACAGTTATTCTGCCTAAAAGCCCTACTAAACACATTTTCAGATGCCACTGGTCTGAAAGTGAACTACAAAAAGTCGAACCTCATTCCAATTAACTTGACTGAGGAAAGGATAGAGATCATGACACACACTCTCAATTCACTACTAGGGAAAACCTTATACACAGAATCTTACTAGCAGCACGGCCTAAAATAGGGCGCTACTGCTGCTTAGTGGTAGCACGACAGAAAAACTGTGCTACTGGTATGACATAGTAGTAATGCGGGAGCAAAAAACCTGCGCTGCTACTAGATGATTTCCACCCTGCCCCCTCAACAGACAATAGTAATAGCGTGGGTATAAAATCTGCGCTACTACTAGATGGATAGTTGTAGCGCAGATGGGACACATCGCGCTACTGTTGTGCCACCAACCGTCAACTCCACATTCTCATCACGCCACCCACCCCGAGCAAGATAGATCTAGATCAAGACTGCTCACTCCACTCCCCACCAGCCTGTCCATCATCGTCCTCTGTCGGAGATGCTTCGTCGACTGGCCGCATGGCGGCCCCGTCCAGGCGGCACCCGGGCCGCCGCCGCCGCCTACCGCTCCTCAGCTGCAGCCTCCTCCTCGGTCCTGCCCGACGCGCTCGACCGGAGCTCCGATGCCTACGCCCGCAATGCCGCCGCCGTCGGCGGCCTCCTCTCCGACCTGCACTCCCGTGTCTCCCAGGTGTGAGTGTGCCGCCGGTCTCTTTCCCCTTCCTCGACCCGACCCCTTCATCTCTCTGTCACCTGACAAAACAGAGGGCACTGGGCGGCGGAGGCGCGGGGGCGGTGAAGCGGAACGAAGGGCGGGGGAAGCTACTCCCCAGGGACCGCATCAACTGCCTGCTTGACCCAAGGGCCTCCTTCCTTGAGCTCTCTTAGGTCAGCCATCGATGTCACATAGACCCCTTCTCCTTCAGGTGACTAGTTTTATCAAGCGACAGCGTGAAATAAAATCTGTAATAGTGTGTTCACCTGCTTATCCTAGTTGACATGCGTAGATGCGTGATTTACTGCCGACCTGCATGTGTAATCCATGTTTGTGACCCACTAATAGGTCTAATTTTAGTTGGCCAATGTTGATATTCTGCACGTGTAAGAGGATCTGGTTCATGTGAAGGGCTTCGGATGGTTTTCTTCCTGCATTATATTTCTTGCTCATTGGTTGTTAGTGCTTAGGTTGTACTAGTAGCAGCGGCAAAAGTACAAGAAGGGCTTCAGATTTCTCATTTGCGCAAAGAATAAGTTCAGTCAATCTAATAAGTGATTACGCAACCAGGTTTACTTTACTCAAGTTCAGTTTTTGTCGTGCTGCTGCATCAAGATTTCCCCTTGACAATTTTTTGTTGTATCCTTGATTAATGTTGTAGGGATTAATTCCCACATCTGTCTGAAGGTGTCCACCAACGTACTTAGGTGAAAAGATTGAGTTTTCTTTTTGCGCCGGTGATGAGCTTCTATGCGATGGGGGCGTGCGCCCGTGCTGTATGTGATCGATGGAGGCGTTGGATGTGGAGCAGCGGACCTGGAGTGCGGACCAAGCGGTGGATCTAGAGCGACGCCGGAGCAGTGGAGCGTCGGACCAGCGGAGCGGCATCGTCATCCTGATGGTGTCCCCACCTTGGTAGCGCGGGCCCTGCCCCGCCACGCCATGGTGCCACGGCATCGTCATCATCATGGTAATCTCCTTGTCGTCCATCCATCCATCCAACACCGTAGTTGATTTGTTAATCTTGCATGTCTTTGTTAATCTTCTCATGAAGCTTCTGTAGCTTCTGTTACTCCAACTTCTGTAGCTTAGTCATGAATGTGCAGCTTCGCCAAGGCCAACCTTTGTTAGTCATGAATCGTCCTTCGAAGTAGCTTGTTGATTTTCTGTAGCTTTGTTAATCTTGCAGTTCCCTTGCTACTACTGCTAACCTGTAACATTGGATTTAGTGAAATAAAGTTGTACTCCTAATTCTGAAATGAAGTTATAAATTTGTCTGAAATGAAGTTGTAAATTTGAAGCTACTGCTACTAGCCTGTAACAACTTCTACTCCTAATTCTGTAACTAAGCTACTGCTGTTAGCCCGTAACACTGGATTTGACAAAATTTGACTGAAATGAAGTTGTCACACTGGATTTGTCAAAATTTCTCTAAAACGAAGCATATTTACCGACCTCTATTAAGTTTCAGTAATATTCAGTGGAGTATGTACTGTAATATTTGAACATTATAGTAATTTCAGTTGTTGTTAACTGCTGTAGCATTAGGAGTAGTTTTACTGCAGCACAAGCATTGGGAGTACTGTAAATGGATTAAATGGAACCTCTCTTTAGTTAACTGAAACCTTTTTCAGTCAGTTTAACTGAAACTTTTTTTAGTTACTTCAAATAAAACCTTTTTCTGTTAGTTTAAGTTAACAGAAACATTTTCAGTTACTTTAATTAAACATGCAGTATAGAGCTACTCATTTGATTCATTTGAAGAGAGGAGTAATTATTTTTCCTTAACAGAAAGTTCTCATCTCTTTTCTTCTCTTCTCCTCTTTTCTCTTCTTCTCTTCTTCTCTTTGCTGCTATTAAGTTAGGACTTGCAGATGATGATTGTTGTTGTTAGAAATCATGATTGCTTAGTTTAGTGTAGGACTTACAAGCAGTAGTGCTTGCTTAGTTTAGTTTCCGTTAGAGTAAAATAGGATAGTTAGATTAGCTTCAGTAGCTTAAAATGGAGTACTCCGGTAGGTAACAGAGATCAATGAACTTGTAGTAGATCAAAATGTTCAGTTAACTTGCATTTGCTGTAATTTTAGTAGTTTAGTTTTTGTTGTCAAACTTCTGCTGTTGTTGTCATATTCATACTGTACTTTCCAAAGTTCGATAGCACGTCGTCCATAGCATAAGTTGTTGATCAAAGAAATGGACTTAAATTGAAGCATTACCAAGAGTTGCTGCTGTTGTTATTGACCTGCTGCTGTTGTCATTGACCTGCTGTTGCTGTTGTTGTAGGAGAAGAAGGAGAACCCCCAGGAGAAGAACGAGTAGGAGAAGAAGGCCCTAGATCGTTGCTGCTGGAGCACTGAGGACCTAGGATCTATGACCTGGGCGTGCTACTGGATCCGCCTCCGGATCGCTGTTGCTGGAGACGAGGATAAGAAGGGGACATGGGCCTGGGAGCGCTGAGTAGAAGTAGGGTACCTGGGCGAGCGGAGGAGAAGCAACCCGCTAGTGGCAAGGCACGAGGATGACATCGACCGGGGCCAGCTAGAGCCGAGGGCTAGGGAGAGGGACATGATGGTGTCGCAAGTCACGACGGCGGCTGTCGTCGGTCAGGTGCGGCCCGTTGAGGCTGCCCGATGTGTAATAGCAGTAGAGCTTACTTAGGTAGTTGCTATGCACAACACTGTGTGATTTGAATTATACACGAGTTGCCGCTACAATGAGGAATTGTGTGATGGAATGGAATTGGTTGATTTTATTTTTTTAATTCCTAATAGGTTAGTAGTAGCGTGGGAAAAAACTGTGCGCTACTAGTATATAGGATACTAGTAGCGTTGGTTGTGTACCCACACTACTACTATTTCATTAGTAGTAGCGCGTGTACGTAATAGAAGTAGCGTGGGTGGCACACGCTACTAGTAACAAAGTTAGTAGTAGCACGGGTTTAACCCACACTACTGCTAACTATTAGTTGTAGCGCGATACTAATAGCGTGGGTACCCACGCTGCTAGTAGCCATTTTACCCGCGCTGCTAGTAGCCTTTTTCCTAGTAGTGATTGCTAGAGGGGAAGCTTCCCAATCACATACCTTTGCATGCCACTCATTCTGCAAAAACCCAATGTGGAACAATATATGCCCCTGGTGAGAAAGATAGCTAACAAACTCATGGGACTTGCCACTTTCATGACTCAGGCAGGTAGACTACTTCTGGTGAAATCAATCCTCTCTTCACTACCAATCTTTTTCAGGTGCGGCCTGGATATTCCTGAAACAATCAAGAAGCAAATAACTAAATATCTCAGGCACTGCCTTTGGAGAGGTTCTGATATGGAAGATCATAGGCCTGCTATGGTTAAATGGCAGACTATCTGCAGACCAAAGAACCAAGGAGGGTTGAGGATCAAGGACCTGAATATTCAGAACAATGCCCTTATGCTCAAAAATCTGCAAAATTTTTACAACAGGCAAGATATCCCCTGGGTTAATATAATTTGGGAAGCATATTACAGTGATGGTCAACTCCCAGGTGAGAAAATCAAGGGATCTTTTTGGTGGAAGGCAAATCTAAAGCTGGTGGATCTTTTCAAAACTATGGGCAAATGCAACCTAGGTGATGGCAAATTAGCCGCCTTCTGGTATTATCTCTGGTCATCTAATTGTCTGCACCACAAATTCGCAGAGTTACTGTCCTTTGCAAAGAACACACACATTTCAGTCCACACTACCCTACAAGCTGAATTCATGGAAGACCTATTTCACTTACCACTGAAAACACAGGCATATTAGCAGTTCTTACAACTTGAAGATATATGTGATGACATTGAAGCCTCATAGCACATTAATTCCACCAACACCCGGTCTTACATTTGGGGATCCCA
Organism: Triticum aestivum; assembly: GCF_018294505.1. Taxonomy (NCBI): domain Eukaryota; kingdom Viridiplantae; phylum Streptophyta; class Magnoliopsida; order Poales; family Poaceae; genus Triticum; species Triticum aestivum. Next base: position 277,793,974 of record NC_057803.1, on the reverse strand, counting down.
GTAGTTCTCCACTGAGAAAGCCTATAGGGTTATGATTGGCATAACAACTGTACCACCACACCTTCAATGGATATGGAAAAGTTCATGCAGCCAAAGTGCAAAATGTTCTTCTGGTTGGTGTTGCATGATAGGGTAAATACAAGGAACCTGCTCAGGAGGAAAACTTTCCACTTGGAAACATACAATTGTGCACTCATGGGATGTCAACATGAAGAAACATTATTTCACCTATTCCGGGAATGCCCTTTTGCAGCAAGGTGTTGGGATTTTATATGCCCAAATAGAGACACACCAACATCCATATGGGAGGCTATCCAAGATTCAGTCAACAAATTGAGAGTACCATTTGCAATGGAAATTGTTATCCTGGCATCATGGACCATTTGGATCTCCAAGAATAACCTAATCTTTGAAAATATACAACCTTATTTTAATAGATGGAAGGCAATCTTCATCAAGGAACTCAATTGGCTCAAATACGTGATTAAGGAGAAGCATGTTGCTTTATTCACCACATGGCCAGATCACCTGACCTAAGAGTCCTTTTCCCATGTATTTTAGTTTTTTGATTTATTTCTTTTTGCTTTGGTTAGCCTTTAGCCTTTTCTTGTTTTGCCTCTGGCACTACTGGAATTAGGATCTTTGCCGTTAGCCAGCTCTTTGTCGTGTGCTAGCTGACGACAAAGAAGGTCTTTGCGATCAGCTTACGGAAAACTGATGGCAAAGAAAGAGCTGATGACAAATATCATGTTTGCCACTAGCCAGCTCTTTGTCGTCTGCTAGCAGACGGCATAGAAGCTTTGTCGTCCGCTAGCAGACGGCAAAGAGGGAGGGTGGCCCACTAACGAGAACCACCTAACGGCCACTTTCTTTCCCGTCTGCTAGCAGACTACAAAGAAAGTGGCCAACCTAACAGCCGTTCCCATCGGCCCCAGCCCACCACCTAGGCTCTTTGTCGTCTGCTAGGAGATGGCAAAGATATTTGACCTAACTAAAAAATGGTCAGCGCCCCACCCCTCTCTCTCCCCTCACCTCACCCACGCCGCCCCTGTGCCCGAGCCGCTGCCACCCCGCGCCAGCCCTAGCTCGCTCGGCCGCGCCACCCTGCAAACGCAGGCCGCGGCGGCCGCCCTCCCTGCCCCATCACCGGAGCCGCGCCGTGCCGCCCCGACCGCCCCTCCGCCGGAGCCGCACCATCACCGGCCGCCCTTCCCCTCGGCCTCCCCAACCCGCGCCTCCTCCCTGTGGTGAGTTTATCTATTTTTTCAGTTTTTTTAGATTTAGTTTAAGTTTGTTTAGTTTACATTAGGTTAGTTTAGTTTACTTTAGGTTAGTTTAGTTTAGTTTAGGTTAGTTTAGGTCAGATTTAGTTTAGTTTAGTTTTTTTCTTTTTGTTTTTTAAGAATAAACAAGAAAGATAAAAAAAAGAAGTAAAAGAAGCAGAGGAAAAAGAAGAAGATGAAAAAAAGAAAATAAGTAGTAGTAGTAGTAGTAGTAGTAGTAGTAGTAGTAGTAGTAGTAGTAGTAGTAGTAGTAGAAGAAGAAGAAGAAGAAGATGATGATGATGATGAAAAAAATAAGAAGTAGAAGATGAAAAAGAAGTAGGAAAAGTAGAAAAAGAGGGTCGCCGATGGTCGAGGGTCGTGGAGGGAAACGAGGGTCACCGTGTGGTCGAGGATCGACGGGAAAAGGAGTCGGGGTCTAGGGGTAGAGTATCGAGGTGTCGAGGAATCGAGGAGAAAAGGGGTTGAGGGATCGAGGAAAAAAGGGGTTGAGGGGTCGAGGATCGACGGGAAAAGGAGTCGGGGTCCAGGGGTCGAGGATCGAGGTGTCGAGGGGTCGAGGAGAAAAGGGGTTGAGGGTCGCCGAGGGGTCGAGGGGTCAAGGATTTGCCATCCCGACCCCGACACCCCGACCCCAACACGACACCCCGACACGACACCCCAATACCGCGACCCCGACACAGCACCCCGACCCCGACACCCCGACCCTCAACACCTCCCGAAATAGGTGGTCTTCAGCCTTCCAAAGGATGACATGGTCATATATTTTTGAATTATGAGTTAGGTCATATATTTTTCGATTTATTGATCCCGGAGCATATATAGACGATGAAGAGTAATATTAGTAATGTAAGGTATTCAATTATTATTATGTACATATATATATATATATATTATTAATTAGTTCATGTTATTAGGTATTCAATTTTTTATTATGTTCATGAAGATGATACACACTTGAGTTTTTTATTATGTTTATGTTGTACTAATTTTGTTTACTCTTTGTCATTGCAGGTGTTGACAGATGGTGGGTGCGGGTCGAGAGCGCTCCAAGCCTGCTTCCTCGGCGTGTGCTGGGAGGGCTGTTTCCATTCCACCCCAACACCTCCAGAGAGCGCTGCTAGATAGTATGCGACACCACTGACGGGTGCTTCTTCTTCGGCCGGGTGAGGTCGGCGGAAGATGGAGAGGGGTCCTAGATGTGGACGTGGCGGCGGGAGAGGTAGCAAGGCTGCTACGCCTTCCTCGCCGCCACCCCCAACTGACTCTCCTGACCACATGACAGCTCTGTCTGAGGTGGACCCGTCTTGGACTCCAGTCCATGAGCCTTGGGCCAACGAGCCTCTGGTCGCCGAGCCTTCATCGCACAAGACTCGGGTCCCAGAGTCTTTGTCCCACGTGACTCCGGAGGCTAGTGGCCATGCTGATGGTGGCGAGGACAACTTTTCTGAGCATATCTATAGCGAGGGTGAGCTAGTTGAGGTGGGCAAGAAGGTCTACCAATGTGGTGGTACAAAGCTCCCGTCCGTGTCGGCGATCCGCGGTCATAGGTGGTTGATTGAGGCTAATGGGGAGAAGTAAGTGCATTTACTCTTTTTTAACCTTTTGCCTCCATGTTTCTTCAAATTAATATCTAATGTGTTGGTCTTGTCATACATCATGTGTTGAAAACACGCCCCTGGTGTCCGGAGGCCCAACCAGGTCCTTACTATGCTTTGCCGACACCACTTCCCGGGGTGGGTGACGTTGCCTGGTGAGGGTGAGGTTCCATAGCTAGCACTGGGCTGGGAGCAATACGTGGCCGCCCCGACCCCGCCGGAGGAGAGGGTCGACGGTGTCTTGTGCGAGACGGTGGCCGACATTGTGATCCGACGGTTTTGGGTAATTTCTCCTTTACAGAATTAAAAATCAACAATACCTAGTGATCCGATGAAGTGCCGTGCCAAGTTTCTGAGTAAGAGAAGTACATGAAGGTAATTACCTATTCTTAAGGCCTTGTACTTAGTTTCCTTGATTTGATCCGTAGGCGTAGCGCTAAAATGTCTCTTTGTCTAACTTAGGTGCCCCGAGATGGTGTGCGGATAGGATGGAGTGTTGGGAGGCGTTGGTGGATAAGTGGTTCTCTCTCCAATGGCTAGCCGTCCACAACAAGGCCAGGGATAAGTGTGCCCAAATGCTAGGTGTGCCACACCATCAAGGGAACTCCAACCTGTTTGAGTACAGGGATCACTGGGTATGTGGTTCCCTTCACAATTAATGCAATTTCATTGTTCATGCTAGCTTGAGACCTTAACTAATATTTTGTTCCTCTCTTTTAGGAGCGAGACAACAAGAAGGACGTGCCACTGTTGTTCGACCTCTATGTCAAGGCCCATACTACCCCGTACAAGAAGGCCAAGGCATTCTGTGAGGATGATCTCGATTATCCAGAGAGCTTCACCAACATCTCCTCCCACAACAAGCTCGTGAGGTACAGAGACGTTGGGAAGACGAGGAAAGGGGAGGAATTCAACCCGAGTCAGAGTCCTTTTGATCCAAAGATCGTGATGCTATCTGGTGGCGGGAGGTAACATGGCTCGGTACCATGACGCCCCAAGACCGTTGCGCCAGGTGTCTTCCAGTTATTCGCTGTTGTTGCCTTGTCATTTGCTTGCGTGTCGCATCTTGTCATGTCATCATGTGCATTGCATCCTCATGTTTTCAAAACTTGCATCCGTCCGGGTTTCCCCGTTCCTTCCGTTGTCCGTTCTGAGTCCAGACACACTTGCACGCGCCTGCGGCACGTCCGAAATATTATTTTATAAGTGGACGGAGAATGTTCTCGGAATGGGTTCAAAGTTGGCATGCGGTGTTGTTATGTTGTAGGTAGGCCGCCTACCAAGCTTCATCGGATTCGGAGTCCGTTTGACGCCCCAACGATTATCTATAGCGGCAATAGTAGCCAGTCTTTCGTCGGACGTTTCGGTCTCCGAACTGCTACTGGGCCTCTCTCTCTCTCTCTCTCTCTTCTCTTAGCTCGAGCCCTTCTGCACAGCCCACAAGTTCCAACCGATCCCTCGCGTGCGTGTCCGAAACTTCCCCGGACCCGACCCGGACAGTTGTCACCGTTGGGTCCGGATCATCCCCAAACATCTACAAAACATCTCTGTTTTGTTAATTGGACTTCCTAACATATTTTTTTCCGTCCGCCCGATTACAATCGGAAGGATGAGATAGCCCCTAGCCTAACCAACCCGCTATATATACTAGTCTAAACCGGGACCAAATCCCTAATTTCTAGGGATCCTACCAAGCGCCGCCGCCACTCTCTCGGGATCTCCTCCCGACCCACCTGCTCCTCTATTTCCGCCCTAGCCATCCCTTCGATCCATCCATCCAGTCGATCCAGCCACCTCCTCGATTTGCAAACCGAACCAACCAGCTACCTCCTCCCGATCTGCCTCCATGCCTCCTCCCTCCGTCGACCGCAAGCCAGGAGCCCGAGCTCCTCTTCCCGAGCCGCAGCCACCCCGCAGCCGTCCAACCTTGTCGGCCTCCAGGACCTCTGCTCCTCCTCTGTCTTCTTCTCCTCCCTCTCCCGTTTTCTTTCTCTCTCACGCACCTCCCTCTCTCTCAGGTACGCCATGAGCAGCGCCATGGATGGGCTCCTCTAGCCACCGCCAAGTCCTTCCGCTGCGGCCTGCTTCGCTCCGAACCCCCGCCCGGACTCCCCTCTGCCGGCCTTCAACACCGTCCAGGACCCGGATCCGCCCCTTCGCCCCGCTCAATGGAGCTCTGCTCCCAGCCACCACTGCCCTGCTCGCCTCCTCTGCTTCGACCTTGCGCGAGGAGGATGACCCAGCGCCAAGTCCCGCTTGCCCATGCCCGTTGACTCTGTCTATGAAGCCCATCTACCTACCAGTTGCACCAGCGTGCTGATCCAGCCCCGCCAAGGCCCACCTCCAGATCCGGCTTGCCTTGGCTTTCTCCACAGATCTTGGCCTTGGCCCATGGTGAGGCACCGGCACCCCAGCGCCCAATGTGCTCCGTACGCCCAGTTTTGGCCCGATAGGGTTTTTTTCCCTGCGCTGCAATTTTCTTTATTTCCAGCGAATAACTGTTTTACAGAAAAGCCCCTGCTGTTCATGCATTCAATAACTCTCAAACCATGCATCCAAACTAAACAAACCTAATATGAAAGATGCTTAGAATTTTATCTAGTTTCATAATATGCCACTTTCATCGATGTTAAAAATGTTTAATGTGCTATTTATTTAAATTTCCTTAAATAACTTGCTAAAATGCTTTATTTCATAACTAATTAACCTAGCTCCGAATTAAATAAATTATATATGTAAATGGGGTAGAAAAATGCCTAGTTTAACATGGTGTACTTGTTTTGCATGTTTAGCAAACCTAAAATTGTGTTTAGGGCAGAACAGTGCCAAATCTATAATATGCATATGGGGATTTACTAGAATTGTTGTTCGTTTCTTCTGGCCTCATTTAAACTTGACTAGATAGGTAGTTTTATTTTGCTTCACCCTCTTGCCATGTTTAACAACATTTAATATTGTGGGGTACCTAAACGAGAGAGAACTAAATAAGTCCCGTGGTGTTTCGTCAATATGCAACTCGTTGCATATTGAGCTCCACTTAGCTTGTAGTTTTGCTTGTGCACTTTGCCATGCCTTGCCTCTTTAAACCGGACATGCATCATACTTGATTGTGCATCATGCCATGATTATGTGATGGTTGTTTACCATGTTGGTTGCTTTCTTTCCGGTGTTGCTTCTTCGGGTTGGTTCTGATAACGTCGTGTTGTGAGGATTCGTTCGACTACGTCTGTTTGTCTTCTTCATGGACTCGTTCTTCTTCTTTGCGGGATTTCAGGCAAGATGACCATACCCTCGAAATCACTTCTATCTTTGCTTGCTAGTTGCTCGCTCTTTTGCTTTACCTATGCTGCGATACCTACCACTTGCTTATCATACCTCCCATATTGTTAAGCCAAGCCTCTAACCCACCTTGTCCTAGCAAACTGTTGTTTGGCTATGTTACCGCTTTGCTCAGCCCCTCTTATAGCGTTGTTAGTTGCAGGTGAAGATTGAAGTTTGTTCCTTGTTGGAACATGTTTACTTGTTGGGATATCACAATATCTCTTATTTAATTAATGCATCTATATACTTGGTAAAGGGTGGAAGGCTCGGCCTTATGCCTGGTGTTTTGTTCCACTCTTGCCGCCCTAGTTTCCGTCATATCGGTGTTATGTTCCCGGATTTTGCGTTCCTTACACGGTTGGGTTATAATGGGAACCCCTTGATAGTTCGCCTCGAATAAAACTCTTCCAGCAAGGCCCAACATTGGTTTTACAATTCGCCACCTAGCCTTTTCTTTCCCTTAGGTAGGCCTGCCCAAGGGTCATCTTTATCAAACCCCCTGGGCTAGTGCTCCTCTGAGTGTTGGTCCAACCAAGAGCACTGTGCGGGGCCGTCCCTTCGCAACTTGGGTTACGTTGGCTCCCGTACGCTTAGCTTATCCGGTGTGCCCTGAGAACGAGATATGTTCAGCTCCTATCGGGATTTGTCGGCACAGCAGGTGGTCTTGCTGGACTTGTTTTACCATTGTTGAGGATGTCTTGTAACCGGGATTCCGAGTCTGATCGGGTCTTCCCGCTAGAAGGAATATCCTTCGTTGACCGTGAGAGCTTGTGATGGGCTAAGTTGGGACACCCCTGCAGGGATTTGAACTTTCGAAAGCCGTGCCCGCGGTTATGGGCAGATGGGAATTTGTTAATGTCCAGTTGTAGAAAACCTGAAGTTGATCTTAATTAAAATACATCAACCGCGTGTGTAACCGTGATGGTCTCTTCTCGGCGGAGTCCGGGAAGTGAACACGGTGTTGGAGTAATGCTTGACGTAGGTTGTTCTAGGATCACTTCTTGATCATAGTTGTTCGACTGTGATTTTTCCTTCTTTCTCGCTCTCATTTGTGTATGTTAGCCACCATATATTGCTAGTCGCTTGCTGCAGCTCCACCTCATACCTTTTACCTTACCTATAAGCTTAAATAGTCTTGATCGCGAGGGTGTGAGATTGCTGAGTTCCCGTGACTCACAAATACTTCCAAAACCAGTTTGCAGGTGCCAATGTTACCGAGCAGGTGACGCAACCAAGCTCAAGGAGGAGCTTGATAAACATCTTGTCCTGTGTGTGGTTCCATCCTAGTCGATCAGTAGTGGAGCCCAGTCGGGACGATCGGGGATCTATGTAGCATTTGGGGTAGTCTTCTTTTATTTTGGTTCCATAGTCGGACCTTGATTGTATCTGGATGATGTAATGCTTTATTCATGTATTGTGTGAAGTGGCGATTGTAAGCCAACTATGTTTCTCTTTCCCTTATGTATTACATGGGTTGTGTGAACATTACCTCACTTGCGACATTGCTTTCAATGTGGTTATGCCTCTGAGTCGTGCTTCGACACGTGGGAGATATAGCCGCATCGAGGGTGTTACAAGTTGGTAATCAGAGCCATCCCCGACCTTAGGAGCCCCCTGCTTGATCGAAACGCTGACGTTATTGAGTCTAGGAATGTTTTGAGTCATTTAGGATTATATATATCGGAGAGTTAGGAATTCTTTTTACTCATCAGTCCCTTCGTCGCTCTGGTGAGGCATCCTGACGTAGAGTTTTGACTCTTCTCTTCTCAAATTTCACTAAAAAAAAATTTAGGATTATGCGGGTATCTTGGAATCGTTCTGATGGTTTTGTGACGAGAACATTGTTCTTGGTGCCTCCTGACATTTAGGGGTTGTGGCAGTGTCCCGGGGAGTTGAGCTCCGAGGTGTTGTCGTGAAAAATTTATCGTTGCAGTTCTGGAATACCTGAGATTAGTTTCGCCGACATCGAAAATCTCTTTTATGAAGTTGTTGGTGAGATAACCTTGACGCCACCCAGTACTGGGGCGGGAGTTCGGGAGTATTGCCATAACTCGTATAACGGATGCTTTTCGAAGGTTGAGGTAAACGATTTCCGAAGGTTTCTTGGTTATGTGTTGAAGTATGGATACAGCTGGATGTAGGATTTGCTAGTTTTGGGTGAGATATTATGCTTCCCCTGTATCCCCAACACCCGATTGCATAACCGGAAAATTTCAGGAGTTTATAAGTGGGAATTAAAGTAGCTCTTAGGATATCTTTCCGACAAATGTATGATATGAAATTGGGGTTCGACGTCTAGTGGTCCGCCTATTCACGGTTGGTTTTACAGTGGTCTCGTTGTGTCTTAAAGAGTCCTTGGCTATGCCGACTCGGGGACACTTCGTATGTCATGTGCACTGCCTTGTACATGATGGTGCTGTATGATCGAGCCCGTGTAGGCCCCACCATGAAAACTTCGGATGAAATCTCTATCATATGTTTGTTCCGGCTTATTTTGCAAGCCAATCCTTTGTTTTGTTTTGAGTTGTGGTATTCGAGTTGCTTCGAAGTCAAATGTTGATTCCATACTTTTCCTAAGCGGTTTCTCATACTCCTATGTGAATACCAAACCTTCATGATAATCGACACTGTCATGTCAATCCTTTTCAACCGATGTGCTTCTCTTCAAGTGGATCCGATCATTTCAACATCAGCAAGATCTATTACTAGTTCTTCTCAACGGAGTTATCTTCATTCGTTCCAAGTTGACTTTGTTTTTCCCACCCACCCACCCCTTTTTCTTCGAGGACTCAGATTTCTTAATCAACTATCCATTTTATCGATGGAAGTCTCTCCAGTCTTATCCGGTGTTTCTCATGAAGATTCTAATGGAGCTTCTAGTTCATCATTCTTCGTTCTTTTTCTTCTCCAGTGGTTTAAATTCAAGCGTTATTGATCATATCTTTTTCCTCGTTTCAAATACCCTCTCATGCCGGTGCTCCTCATTTTCATTCACTTCTCGCTATTCATTTGTTACGGAGTGCTGAAGATATCTCGAAGATTCGTGTTTCCACTCTGCATTCGTTCAAGATCTTTCGAGTATGTTATCTCATTCAAGCCATTTAACTCAACCGGCGCAATATCTCTTTTAAATCTTTTCAACGGTGTATCTTTTGAGTGGGCCCTAACCCACAGGTCTTTTTCCAGGATCTAACCTGACTTCTTATTTGTCCAAGGCTATCCTCAAATTCTTTTCGAAGTTTTGACGTAAGAATGAATTTTCATCAGTCAGGTGTTTTTCTCCAAGATCTTTCAATTTCTTTTCATTGTTGGCTCAACTTTTCCATTCTTCATTCTGGAGTGCCTCAATAATTCTTGTTGGTGTTTCTCATCGCCATTCTCTGCATATGAAGACCGAAGAAGACTTTTCTCTCAATCTTGCTCCATTTCTCTTCAAAGATTCGTGATTCTAGCTTGTTGCCTTCCTCTCATAATTGTTTCCGATTGTGAGAATTCTTTTCACCCATCCGGAGTAATTCAGGAGTATTTTTCAGTTTGATTATCCGGAGGCCCTCATCTCAGAATATTTCATTCTCAGCTTTCAGCTGTCGTTCTCAAAATCTTACCGGTGCATCATTCAAATATTCTCTAATCAATTCATGATCTATTCGCTCTCATGTATCTAAATCCTAGCAAGCATCTTCATTCATTTGCTAATTTTACCCGGTGTTTCTTTATCTCTCATTCCTTCTTTCCAATCCTACCGGTGATTCGTGGAAGACCTTCTCAAGTTTGCGATATATCTCTCCGAATCCTTTGTACGAGAATAAGTAGTATGCAAAATCCGTGCTTGTCATCAATCTGAATTGGTGAAGGATATGCATAACATAATTCTTATTCTTGCTTCATCCAAATGATGGATTCGTTCCTCCGGAGTTTGTTCACAATGTATAATTCTCGTTGTCAATTTTTCATCTACTCTTTTTCATGGAGTTCCAACCTCTCTCAATTATTTCACCACGGAGATTCATCTAAATCGGTACACGGATTCACCTTGCGTTTTCAACTTCTTTTTCCTTACGTTGGATCATCCTTTTGTTACCGGAGTTCTTCATGGAGACTCTACATCATGGTTCATAAAGGACTTAATTCCTTCTCCAAGTTTTCATCGAGATTCTTTTTAAGGAGCTCAAGCATTTTTCATCTTGCAATCCGGAGTGTAATTATTTCTACCGTATCATTGGAGGTGGTATTATGTCATTCTTGATAATTTGAGCTCATGTTTCATGATCCAAATGTTGTTAAGAATGAGTTATTTTAAATCCATCAATCTCGTCATTGGAGTTATCTTGGGTTATATTTCACCTAAAGCCATCCCTAAGGATTGTTGCTATTTATGGTGCTGATAAAGGACCCAAGTCTTTATTTATCCTCCCGATGAAATAAGTTTCTCGTCTCCTTGTTCTTATCAATCCAATTCTGTTTCCCGTCAGTGGCAGGTTGTCACCTCGTAATTTGAGATGTATTCCATAAGACCATATCAAGCTTATTCTTTTCGCTGTTGGTTTTCCAACAACTCCGTTCTAGCATTTGTTGTAAGCGTGCTCTCTCAAGATCTTGTTTTCTCCTCCGTTCATTCCATGCCTTTCTCTCATTTCTTCCGGAGGCACTGTGATGATGCTCTCTTCGACCCATCATCTTGTTTGTCAAGATCTTGTGCAATTCCTTCCATTTATAGTCGGAGTGCTGTCCAAATTGTGTCAGTCTTTTTTTCCTTCTCTATCTTGTTTTAACCGGAGTGCTATCGTAATTGATCCTTATCTTTCCTTGTACATCTCGTTTCTACCGGAGTGCTTGGATGTACTTCTTGTCCATCGCAACCCTTTCCTTATGTCTTTCAACCTACAAGGTTCCCGTAATCTTCCTTGATCCTCTTTGCTAACGAAGTGTTTTCAACTTTGTCCATCTCCGTTGTATTCTTTCTTTCCAGTTGCTCAACCTCACAAGGTTCTTTGGTTTCACTCATTGGTCAGAGAAGCAACTTAGTTTTACCTCTTACTCTTCCTTTTCCCTCCGGTGCCATTCTAGATCTCGGGACGAGATCCTCTTGTAGTGGTGGAGTGTTGTGACGCCCCGAGACCGTTGCGCCAGGTGTCTTCCAGTTATTCGCTGTTGTTGCCTTGTCATTTGCTTGCGTGTCGCATCTTGTCATGTCATCATGTGCATTGCATCATCATGTTTTCAAAACTTGCATCCGTCCGGGTTTCCCTGTTCCTTCTGTTGTCCGTTCTGAGTCCAGACACACTTGCACGCGCCCGCGACACATCTGAAATATTATTTTATAAGTGGATGGAGAATGTTCTCGGAATGGGTTCAAAGTTGGCATGCGGTGTTGTTATGTTGTAGGTAGGCCGCCTGCCAAGTTTCATTGGATTCAGAGTCCGTTTGACGCCCCAACGATTATCTATAGCGGCAATAGTAGTCGGTCTTTCGTCGGACGTTTCGGTCTTCGAAACAGCTGTCGGGCCTCTCTCTCTCTCTCTTCTATCAGCTCGAGCCCTTCTGCACAGCCCACAAGTTCCAACCGATCCCTCGCATGCGTGTCCAAAACTTCCCCGGACCCGACCCGGACAGTTGTCACCGTTGGGTCCAGATCATCCCCAAACATCTACAAAACGTCTCCGTTTTGTTAATTGGACTTCCTAACATATTTTTTTCCGTCCACTTGATTACAATCGGAGGGACGAAATAGCCCCTAGCCTAACCAACCCGCTATATATACTAGTCTAAACCGGGACCAAATCCCTAATTTCTAAGGATCCTACCTAGCGCCGCCGCCACTCTATCGGGATCTCCTCCCGATCCACCTGCTCCTCTCTTTCCACGCCTAGCCATCCCTTCGATCCATCCATCCAGTCGATCCAACCACCTCCTCGATTTGCAAACCGAACCAACCAGCTACCTCCTCCCGATCTGCCTCCATGCCTCCTCCCGCCGTCGACCGCAAGCCAGGAGCCCGAGCTCCTCTTCCCGAGCCGCAACCACCTCGCAGCCATCCAACCTCGACGGCCTCCAGGACCTCTGCTCCTCCTCTCTGTTTTCTTCTCCTCCCTCTCCCATTTTCTTTCTCTCTCACGCACCTCTCTCTCTCTCAGGTACGCCATGAGCAGCGCCATGGATGGGCTCCTCCAGCCGCCGCCAAGTCCTTCCGTTGCAGCCTGCTTCACTCCGAACCCCCGCCTGGACTCCCCTCCGACGGCCTTCAATGCCGTCCAGGACACAGATCCGCCCCTTCACCCCACTTGATGGAGCTCTGCTCCCAGCCACCGCTGCCCTGCTCGCGTCCTCTGGTTCCACCTTCCACGAGGAGGATGACCCAGCGCCAAGTCCCACTTGCCCGTGCCCGTTGACTCCGTCTACGAAGCCCAGCTACCTACCAGTTGCACCAGCGCGTTGGTCCAGCCCCGCCAAGGCCCACCTCCAGATCCGGCTTGCCTTGGCTTTCTCCACAGATCTGGGCCTTGGCCCATGGTGAGGCACCGGCACCCCAGCGCCCAATGTGCTCTATACGACCAGTTTCGGCCCGATAGGGTTTTTTTCCCCGCACTGCGATTTTCTCTATTTCCAGCGAATAACTGTTTTATAGAAAAGCCCCTGCTGTTCATGCATTTAATAACTCTCAAACCGTGCATCCAAACTAAACAAACTTAATACGAAAGATGCTTAGAATTTTATCTAGTTTCATAATATGCCACTTTCATCAATGTTAAAAATGTTTAATGTGTTGTTTGTTTAAATTTGCTTAAATAACTTGCTAAAATGCTTTATTTCATAACTAATTAACCATAGCTCCGAATTAAATAAATTATATAGGTAAATGGGGTAAAAAATGCCTAGTTTAACATGGTGTACTTGTTTTGCATGTTTAACAACCCTAAAATTGTGTTTAGGGCAGAACAGTACCAAATCTATAATATGCATATGGGGATTTATCGGAATTTTTGTTCGTTGCTTCCAGCCTCATTTAATCTTGACTAGATAGGTAGTTTTATTTTGCTTCACCCTCTTGCCATGTTTAACAACATTTAATATTGTTGGGTACCTAAACGAGAGAGAACTAAATAAGTCCCGTGGTGTTTCGTCAATATGCAACTCGTTGCATATTGAGCTCCACTTAACTTGTAGTTTTGCTTGTGCACTTTGCCATGCCATGCCTCTTTAAACCGGACATGCATCATACTTGATTGTGCATCATGCCATGATTATGTGATGGTTGTTTACCATGTTGGTTGCTTTCTTTCCGGTGTTGCTTCTTCGGGTTCGTTCCGATAACGTCGTGTTGTGAGGATTCGTTCGACTACGTCCGTTTGTCTTCTTCATGGACTCATTCTTCTTCTTTGCGGGATTTCAGGCAAGATGACCATACCCTCGATATCACTTCTATCTTTGCTTGCTAGTTTCTCGCTCTTTTGCTTTGCCTATGCTGCGATACCTACCACTTGCTTATCATGCCTCCCATATTGTTAAGCCAAGCCTCTAACCCACCTTGTCCTAGCAAACCATTGTTTGGCTATGTTACCGCTTTGCTCAGCCCCTCTTATAGCGTTGTTAGTTGCAGGTGAAGATTGAAGTTTGTTCCTTGTTGGGACATGGAGATGTTGTTCCTTGTTGGAACATGTTTACTTGTTGGGATATCACAATATCTCTTATTTAATTAATGCATCTATATACTTGGTAAAGGGTGCAAGGCTCGGCCTTATGCCTAGTGTTTTGTTCCACTCTTGCCGCCCTAGTTTCCGTCATATCGGTGTTATGTTCCCGGATTTTGCATGCCTTACGCGGTTGGTTATAATGGGAACCCCTTGATAGTTCGCCTTGAATAAAACTCTTCCAGCAAGGCCCAACATTGGTTTTACCATTCGCCACCTAGCCTTTTCTTTCCCTTGGGTAGGCCTGCCCAAGGGTCATCTTTATCAAACCCCCGGGCCAGTGCTCCTCTAAGTGTTAGTCCAACCCAGAGCACCGTGCAGGGCCGTCCCTTGGCAACTTGGGTTATGTTGGCTCCCGTACGCTTAGCTTATCCGGTGTGCCCTGAGAACGAGATATGTGCAGCTCCTATCGGGATTTGTCGGCACAGCGGGTGGTCTTGCTGGACTTGTTTTACCATTGTCGAGGATGTTTGTTTTACCATTGTCGAGGATGTTTGTTTTACCCCCGGGACATTATCAGGATTTGTTTTACCATTTGTCGGCACAACGGGAGTCTGATCGGGTCTTCCCGCTAGAAGGAATATCCTTCGTTGACCGTGAGAGCTTGTGATAGGCTAAGTTGGGACACCCCTGCAGGGATTTGAACTTCCGAAAGCCGTGCCCGCGGTTATGGGCATATGGGAATTTGTTAATGGCCGGTTGTAGAAAACCTGAAGTTGATCTTAATTAAAATACATCAACCGCGTGTGTAACTGTGATGGTCTCTTCTCGGCGGAGTCCGGGAAGTGAACACGGTGTTGGAGTAATGCTTGACGTAGGTTGTCCTAGGATCACTTCTTGATCATAGTTGTTCGACCATGCTTTTGCCTTCTCTTCTCGCTGTTAGCCACCATATATTGCTAGTCGCTTGCTGCAGCTCCACCTCATACCTTTTACCTTACCTATAAGCTTAAATAGTCTTGATCGCGAGGGTGTGAGATTGCTGAGTTCCTGTGACTCACAGATACTTCCAAAACCAGTTAGTAGGTGCCAATGTTACCGAGCAGGTGACGCAACCAAGCTCAAGGAGGAGCTCGATGAAGATCTTGTCCTGTGTGTGGTTCCGTCCTAGTCGATCAGTAGTGGAGCCCAGTCGGGACGATCAGGGATCTGTGTAGCATTTGGGGTAGTCTTTTTTTATTTTGGTTCCGCAGTCGGACCTTGATTGTATTTGGATGATGTAATGCTTTATTCATGTATTGTGTGAAGTGGCGATTGTAATCCAACTATGTTTCTCTTTCCCTTATGTATTACATGGGTGGTGTGAAGATTTCCTCACTTGCGACATTGCTTTCAATGCGGTTATGCCTCTAAGTCGTGCTTCGACACGTGGGAGATATAGCCGCATCGAGGGCGTTACAGGTAGCCATTGGGGATGGACTGATATGTTGTCCTAGAACACTCCCGAAGATCAAGAAGCGTCAGACGAGCTTCGATCCTGAGATATGGCCTCGTCCACGACCAATGGATCTCGCCATCGAGGCTAGGGCCTAGGAGCTTTTGGCAGAGGTAAACAGGTAGGCGGCAGAGAGGGAGAGGTACATGGAGGAGAGGACGGCTAGTCTGTTGGAGGCAGAGAGGAACCGAAACGATGCATCTCACCGGGCCCTATATGAGCTTCTCGTGGTAAGTTTCTCCTACCTATTAGCCAAATCATGCACATAATGTTTGTTTCATTACTAACTAATATGACGGACTCATGAAAACAAAATGAGTAGACCGTGTGCAAGAACAACGGTCAGACCCCTCCACTGATGCCCCAGATTGGTGTAGTGCCCATGGTGAGTTTCATTTGAATGGTCATTAGTTACTAGTATTCACATTTGAGTTGCATCATGCTAACGAGACATTGCAAATGATCTTTGGTGTAGCATGCCTCCCGACAAGCATCGACTGATCCTTCTCCGTCTGGCACTGGCGCAACCCCGACCGGTCCTGCACCTCCATGATGATGGTAAGTTTTCCTAAGTGTTTTGCTTCAAAAATGCATATTTAGCTTAAGAAATGACCTATTTAGCTCCAAAATGACCTATACTTAGCTTATTTTCCTCAAAAATGACATAATAACCTCACTTAGCTCCAAAATGACATACTTTACCTAGGATTGCTATAAAATGACCTATACTTAGCTTTTTTCTTCCTAACTCACTTAATATGCTTAGTTAGCTAAAAATGGCATAACTACCTAGGATAGCTCAATAATGATCTATACTTAGCTTACCTAGTTCATTTATGACATAAATAGTTTACTTAGGTAAAAAATGGCATAATAACCTTTGTTTAGCTCCAAACTGTCATATAATTAGTTTGTTTTCCTCCAAAATGAGAAAATAACCTTACCTAGCTCCAAAATGACCGATTTCAACTAGGATAGCTATAAAATGACCTACACTTACCATTTTGTCCTCCAAAATGAATAAATATGCTTAGTTAGCTCAAAAAATGGCATAACTACCGTGGTTAGCTCAAGAATGATCTATACTTAGCTTCTTTAGTTCATTTATGACATACTTAGCATACTTAGGTAAAAAATGGCATAATAACCTTGGTTTAGCTACAAATTGTCATATCATTAGTTTATTTTCCTCCAAAATGACCTACACTTACCATTTTGTCCTCTAAAATGAATAAATATGCTTAGTTAGCTCGAAATTGGCATAACTACCTAGGTTAGCTCAAAAATGACCTATACTTAGCTTCTTTAGTTCATTTATGACCTACTTAGCATACTTCGGTCAAAAATGACATGATAATCTTGGTTACCTCCAAAATGACATAGACTTAGCTTATTTTCCTCGAAAATGACATAATAACCTTACTAATCTCAAAAATGACCTATTTACCTATCTTAGCTCTAAAATGACCTACACTAAGCATTCTTTACCTAGCTTACCTAAAAAATGGCATAATTACCTAGCTTACCTTACTTAGAAGAAGAAGAAGATAAAGTAGAGGAGAAAATGAAAGAGAATGAAAATTCTTCTTCTACTACTACTTCTTTTATTCTTCTTCTTCTAGCTAGTCTTCTTCTTCCAGTGTTCTTTTTCTTCTAAGTTTCTTCTTTCCCAATTTGCATATTTGCTTTAAATGAGGAAGCTTGCGTTGATGGAGTCGACTCATCTCCTTGTGCTTCCTTTTTGTTTTGATTTTGCAGGATGAACAATGTGAAACTTGCTACCTATATATGTATGTATGGATGAAACCATTATATGCTTGTTGTTGGATATGTTGGCTAGCTATATATGTTGCATATGGACTTTTGATTTGGTATGTATATGTGTTGGATGATCATATCCATATGGCAGGGATATGATTTGGTATATATATGTGTTGGTATGCTTGTTGAAAGTATTTTCAAATGTGTGTGTGTGTGTGTGTGTATCTGTGAAATTGATTGAATTTAAGAAAAAACAGGGGCTATACAGGCACTTTGCCGTCTGCTGGTAGACGGCAAAGAGCTTTGCCCTCAGCTAGTAGACGGCAAAGCTGCCACGTGTCAGCTACCTATGAAACCTAGGGTGCACTGGGCTAGCCTATATGGAATGCTTTGCCGTCTGCTGGCGGACGACAAAGATCTTTGTATCTTTTCCGTCTGCTAGCAGATGGCAAAGCATGCCATGTGTCAGCTACCAGGGGGCATCTAGACTGGCCTATTTGGGCACTTTGCCATCCATTGGCAGATGGCAAAGAGGCAAAGGTCTTTGTCATCTGCCAGCAGACGGCAAAGCACGCCGTTAACCCCTAACGAACCTCAGCTGCCACTTGTGCCGTCCAGGCCCTTTGCCATCTGCTGGTAGACGGCAAAGATCTTTGCATCTTTGCCGTCTGCCAGCAGACGGCAAAGAGCCCTTTGCCATAGTTTGTTCAGCCGGATGCGTTGGCGTCTGCTGGCTGACAACAAAGGCCTTAGCCGTCCGCCGGGCATGCCTTTGCTGTCAGCCATGGTAGACGGCAAAGTGCCTGATTCCTCTAGTGTGGGGATCTCCTCAAGCCCTTTGTTATCCTTTATTTTTTGTACCTTTCATTGTACTTCTGCCCCTTGGAATTTTTTAATATAATAAAAATTGCAATGGGACTTTGCCCTACTGTGTACAGTCAAAAAAAAAATTATGTGATGAATTCATGATTGGGGCACAACCGCATTTCTAGCGCATATCAAGGTGGATATCATTACAACATACCATGTACTGAATGGAGAATACCAGATGATGGCTTACACTCTTCACAAGCTACAACATGAATACATCAATACATAGCAATCATCATAAAGAAGAGTAGGATCCGACTATGGATGAAATCAAACAAAAAGGAAGAACGACATCCACCCTGCTAATCCTGGGCTCCCGACCCAGAACATACCCCTTGATCAAAGAAGAAGAAGAAGTAGAAGAAGAACACCAAACAGATCAAGCATCAGTCTCACGTCAGATCATCACATTACCTCTACGTGCACTTGTCGTTGCAGTAATTTGTGAGCCACGAGGACTCATCAATCCCATAACCATGGGTATTAAGACAACCAAAGCTTAATGGGTATGGGATGGATAAGTGGTCAGGTTGCAGCAAGCACTAAGCATTTGTATGGTGGCTAACTTACAAGTACAAGAGTAAGAAGAGAAACTACGCATAACGGTCGCAATCTAATAATGATCTAGAAGTGATCCTGAACTATTTACGAGTCAAATATAACCCCCACCATATTCTCGTCTCAAACACACTCGAAAAGAGACGGTCACGGTTATGCACGCCGTTGGTGTATTTTAATTCGGACCTAGTGTCAAGTTCTCTACAACAGGTGTAGCGACCCAACCTCAAATGGTCAAGTCTCTATGCTTCAGTGCCATCCGTGGATCGGTAATGCTAACAGACACAGTACTCGAAGGATTTATAACAGAGTGGCAATCACACACTTATTACCTTGAATGTCTCAAAAGAGAACTTATTACAATAAATATGGCCTAAGGCCATCTAATTAAGATAACAGCGAAAGGCTTGGAAGCTAAAGTGAGTCCATCAACTCCAATGGCATAGCTGAGTGCATGAAAAATGATGTACGACATCTTACTCGTTGTCTGAAAAGTCTGCAACATGATACGTTGGAGCCCGAAAATGGGTCAGCACATGGAATATGCTGGCAAAATAACACAAGAGAATAATGAATAGATAAATGCTGACACTACATGCATATATCGCTGGTGGAGGCTCTATGGTTATATTGTTTTGCAAAAAGCCAATTTTTTTCCTACAACAAAGGAATATATTTTATTTTAACTATCATGGTAGTTGAAACATCATTGAGAAGGTTCCTCCAACTCAATCCCAATTAATGTAGTCACTAGCACATATGCTCGTGCATTGCAACGGGAGATAAAATAGTATGCAGTTAAAGTCAGTGAGAATTATATGTGCAAGCAAAACCGTATGTGCACACGAAGAAAAGAAATGATTAGCTTCTCAGTTTCGCAGCGTGTCGAGGAATCAATCCGTTATTTTTCCATTCATTGATCGATGGTGTTTAAGAGTTTTGTTATGTCATCGTACGTCGGGGAAGACCCATGAGTTATTCAATCTACTTTTCCTTTCAATCCTTCCAATCTAGGGGACTTTATGGTATGAAGTTTCTGAATATTATAGGAAACATGAACAATATTTTAAATCTGGAATAGTTTTTTGAAAATAATATACACTTTTTAAAACGCGAACAAAATATGAAAGGAAACATCTTTTTCAGTTCACAAATATTTTCTAAAAACACCAATTTTTTTATAAAAACATTAACATTATTTGACTTTGTGAACATTTTTAAAAAGGGAACACATGTTCAAAATTCATAAGATTTTTAGAAAATGTGTATCTTTTATACAAAACATTATTTCTAATTATGAAAATTTTAGTAAAACAGAATATTTTTCGAATTTGGAGCATTTTTGATATGAAATTTTCTTTTTAGACATCTCAAACTATTTTAAAAAAGAATAATTGTTTTTGAAAAAATGGGAACCTTTTTGTAAGTTCCGAATATTTTTTTAAAATAGCAAGAAATTGGAATTCTTAACATTAAAAAAAACAAATCTGAAGTCTGAACTTTTTTGAGAATTTGGAAGGGAAAAAATAGATAGGAAAGAGAATAAAAATAGAAGTAAAACACCGAAATAAAGAAAATTGGGATAGCCCATTATTGGTTGTCCTGTGCGAAACTCCAACTAAAAACATGAAAATTATTTAAATTTGTGAACATTTTCTAAAAACATGAACATGTGTTGAAAATTCAAAAAATAGAAAATGTGTATTTCTTTAAACGAACATTATTTTTTATTATGAAAGATTAACAAAAACGAGAATATTTTTCAAATTTGGAGCATTTTTAAATGCTATTTGATTTTTAGACATCTCGAGCAATTTTGAAAAAAATAATATTTTCTAAAAAAATGGGAAACTCTTTGCAAGTTCGGAATATTTTTTAAAATAGTAACAATTTTTTTTGAATTTTGAACATTTTCAAAAAAATCGGAACATTTTTGAGGATTTTTAAATTTAAGAAATAAATTCTAAAAGGAAAATAAACTTGGAAGAGAAAAAAGAGATACGGAACTAAGAATAAAAATAGAAGTAAAACACAGAAAAAAAGAAAAATTGGCCAGCTCAATATTGGTTGTCCATTGGGAAACTCAACTATTTTTCGCCCTATGCGGAAAATAGAATTTTCCCAAGTGCGTGGGCAGAAAAATACGTGGGCTGGCTTTGCTGGGCCATAGCATGCGGCCCACATACGAAAATTCTCTTTGTAGCTAACAAACATATATATAAATTTAGTACCACCTCGGATATATAGGAAACAAAATTATTTTTAGCGGTGAACGGATGAAAAAATTGGCGAAACGCACCTTGCTTTATTAGTAGGTATAGATTACCATCCCAACAAATTAATTTAGAGTGATGAGATCAAATCAATAATTCAAGTACCAGATACTCAAGATGTCAATAACCGGGGACAAAGCTAACCATGATTAGTTTACACACTCTGCAGAGGTTTGCGCACTTTTCCCCACAAGACTCGATCTTCTCCGTTGGATTTCTCGCACTACAGGGTGTTTGAGAAAATGGATGACCGAGACACAGTCTTTCATAAGCATTAACTCTTTACTCTGCGTGGACCGTTACACCTACTTTCCCCTACATCTGTTAGCCCACCACTGAAAGATGTCACACAACATACTCAACTATGCCAGAGCCCATAATGGCTTGTGGCTACACACAGAAGTTTCTAGCATGAATAATCTTATGATCCCTTTGAGCCTGGCTGGCGGACCGTAGGATGATCACACGGGTACTCCGGGATATCCTTGGACAACACTGGATTATCCAGGTGCCCACAAGCAATCCACCCAGATGTGTATTAAAGTTGCCACCTTAAGTTGAACCATTAATTAACACCTCTCATCTGTCATGGATACACTCAATCCCAAACCACGTCTACGAGCATAGCATGGAAATGTAAGCATAACGTAGAAGTAACTCCTAGGGGTCTGATAATAAAACAGGTAATAGGTTCTACCTCATCATCTACTTCCTAGATCCACATGTTAAGAGATCCTACTCATGCCATGTGTGAGAGTTGAAACTAATGCATAAAAACTGGGTGATAAAGGGGTATGATCAAAGTGTTACTTGCCTTGCTAATGATCCGCAAAACCGAGAGACTCGTAGTAGCACGCTTCGCACTCTGGGTATTCTATCACAAACAAACAATAATATACATAAAAAACAAGCAAAGATGCATGGGTAAAACTCAAATAAGAAGATCTAACCAGAAAGTTCAACTAAAGAACTCTAGTTTGCAAAAAGAATCAAATCAAACGGAGCAACGAAACTCACACTACGAAAGAAACAAGATCCGATTACTAATCTGGACTAAAGTCAAATTTTACAGTACCAAAATCTTGTTCAAGTTGTTTAAACGAAAAGAGGGCTTCGAGACGAAGATCTAGGCACTTGTTTCACCTAATTCGGAGAAACGCGTGAAAAGATATATTAGATCGAAGATTAGGGCAAAAATCATGATCGAAAATAATCGCGGAAAAACCCTGGAAAAAGAAAACTGACGAACAGGCTAACGAACGAACATTTGTTGTCTGCGACTAACGGATGAACATCGTTCGTTAAAACGAACGTATGGACGAACATCCGCGATTTAACTAAACCGAGAAAAACCGAAAAGAAACCAATCTAAAAAACGAACTAGGGTTTAAAAACCCAAACAATTTTCTTGTGAAAGCCGGCGGCGGCTACCTCGGCGTGGTCGGCGGCATGCGGCAGCGGCAGGACGGTGGAATGCGACGCGCGGCGGCGTGGCGCTACGGCGGCGGCGGCTTAGGGTTTCGGGCGGGGCTGACGGCTTGCTGGGCCTTGGGGTCGCGGGGGCGCGGCTTATAAGGCCGGCCAGGTCAAGTGTCCATGTCGGACACGGCCCGGTAGGCTGGTTACCTTTTTTAAAATAAATCCCGTCGCAGAAAAACAAATAAAATAAATACTAAACAGAATCCAAAAATCCTGAAATAAATTTTCACGGTCCTCTAATAATATTACGGACAATGTGAACATTTATTTAGACCTCTAATGCAATTTTGAAAAACATATTTTTTCCTAATTCAAATAAAATCGCAATAAAACCCAAATAAAATAACTTATTTGATTTTAATATTTTTCCTCTAATATTTCATTTATTTTGGAGAAGTCATATTATCTCCTCTCATATATTTTAATATGAAATATTTTCGGGAAAAAAATAATCAAAACCAAATGATCCTCTTTTCAAAATTTGAGAAAACTCAAATATGAAAATAACGAAATCCCCAACTCTCTCTATGGGTCCTTGAGTTGCTTAGAATTTCTAGGATCGCAGAGCAAAAATGCAATAAAATATGATATGCATGAATGACCTATGTATAACATTCCAAATTGAAAATTTGGTATGTTACAAACCTACCCCCCTTAAGATGAATCTCGTCCTCGAGATTCAGGTTAGCTAGAAAATAGGTGTGGGTGGTCCTTGCGTAGATCAGCCTCTCGTTCCTAGGTGGTTTCATCCTCGGTATGGTGACTCCACTAGACTTTGCAAAACTTGATAACCTTCTGCGAGTAACTCGGCTGGCAAACTCGAGAATCTTTATAGGTATCCCCTCATATGTCAAATCACTATCCAACTGAATTGCTTCCAGGGGCACCATATCTCTCAGAGGGATATTGCCATCTCAGCATGACACTTCTTCAACTAGGAAACGTGAAACACATCATGAACTCCTGACAATCCTTTTGGGTAATTCCAACTTGTAGGCAACCTCTCACATGCGTTCCAAAACACGGTACGACCCTACAAATCTTGGGGCTAACTTTCCCTTAACTCCAAAACGTTTAACTCCTCGTAGAGGTGATACCATCAGATATGCTGTCTCCGATTTCATAGACTACCTCCTTGTGTTTTGAATCTGCATAACTCTTCTGTCGGGACTGAGCTACCTTCAGTCTTTCTCGTATCAGTTTAACCTTCTGTTCGTACTCCTTAATCAAATCCGGTCCAAACAACTGACGGTCTCCAACTTCATCCCACATTGACGGTGCTCTGCACCTTCGTCCATACAGGGCTTCGAACGGTGCCATCTTCAAACTGGCCTGGTATCTGTTGTTGTAGGAGAACTCCGCGTAGGGAAAGTTGTCATCCCAACTAGATCCATAGTCTAGCGCACAAGCTCTCAACGTGTCCTCCGGAATCTGATTTACTCTCTCAGTTTGTCCATCTGTCTGCGGATGAAATGTTGTACTGAACTCTATCCTGGTTCCCAAAGTCTGGTGCAGCTGGTGCTAAAACTTTGATGTAAACTGCATCCCTCTATCTAATACAGGTCCTCGGAACTCCATGCAGACATACGGTCCTGGTCACATATATGTTGGCCAACTTTGCGCTTGTATAGGTGGTCTTCACGGGGATAAAGTGAGCGACTTTGGTCAAACGATCCACTACTACCCAGATAGAATCATATCCTGATCGTGTCCTGGGTAATCTGGTGATAAAATCCATGCCAAGCTTATCCCACTTCCATTCGGGTATCGGCATAGGTTGCAGTAATCCTGCTATCTTCTGATGTTCTACCTTCACTCTCTGACATACATCACATACGGCTACATACTGGCAATATCCTTCTTCATTCCAGTCCACCAGAAACACTCCTTTAAATCCAAATACATCTTGGTGTTTCCGGCGTGTATAGAGTATGGTGAGTCATGAGCTTCCTGTAATATCAACTTCCTGATCTCTGCATTGTTGGGCACAAACATATGGTCCTCAAACCACAGTGTGTCCTGCTCATCCTCACGAAAACCTTTGGCTTTGCCTTCAGCCATCTTCTCCTTTATCTCGGCAATTTCTTTGTCATCCTTTTGAGCTTCTCGAATCTTTCCCAACAATGCCGACTGAACTTCCATGGTTGTAACAAAACCTCTAGGAACAATCTCTAAACGAAGCTCCCTGAGATCTTCTGCTAACTCCCTTGGCAAACCTCCTGTTATTAAGGTATTGGCATAACTTTTCCGGCTCAAAGCGTCTGCTATGACATTGGCCTTCCCTGGATGATAATGCAATTTCATATCATAATCCTTGATAAGCTCCAACCATCTCCTTTGCCTGGGATTCAACTCCTTCTGTGTGAAAATGTACTTCAAACTCTTGCGATCCGTGTACACATCACAATGGTTCCCAATAAGAAAATGTCTCCAGGTCTTGAGTGCATGCACTACCGCTGCCAACTCCAAGTCATGTGTGGCATAATTTAACCCATGCGGTCGAAGTTGTTGTGAGGCATACGAAACAACTCTTCTGTCTTGCATAAGTACTCCTCCAAGTTCTAAGCGAGAAGCGTCACAATACACATGGAAATCCTTGCGTATATCCGGCAGAATTAGCACTGGGGCCGTAGTCAAACATTTCTTCAACTCCTGGAAACTTGCTTCACATTCTTCAGTCCAATGGAACTTGGTGTCCTTCTTTAGCAATGCCGGCATGGGCTTCGCAATCTTGGAAAAAATTCTCAATGAAACTCCGATAGTATCCCGCGAGTCCAAGAAAACTACGGATCTCTTCAACTGAGGTGGGTGCCAACCACTCAGTGACTGATTTAACCTTGGTAGGGTTCACTGCTATACCTTCTCATGATATAACATGTCTAGGAAATCCAACTTCCTTCAACCAAAACTGACATTTGCTAAACTGATGTCCCCTGAGCTTCTCAAGAACCAAACGCAAATGCTCCTTGTGTTCCTCTTCATCCTTCGAGTATAACAAGATATCATCAATGAACACCACAACAAACTTATCCAAGAATTCCATGAACACCTTGTTCATCATACTCATGAGGTAGTGGCGTTAGTCAATCCAAATGACATAACCGTATACTCATATAGCCCATACCTTGTGGTAAAAGCTGTCTTAGGTATATCCTTTTCTCGAATCTTCAGCTGGTGGTATCCTGATCGCAGGTCGATCTTCAAAAACACTTTAGCTCCTTGCAGATGGTCATACAAATAATTGATCATCGGCAGTGGGTACTTATTCTTGATTATCACTTCATTCAATGCCCGATAATCAATAACCATTCTCAGAGACTTATCCTTCTTCCCAACCAAGAGCACTAGGGCTCCCCATGGTGATGAACTTCGTGAATGTAACCTTTCTCCAACAACTCCTTGATCTGCTTCTTAATCTCCTCCAGATCATTTGCGGGCATCTGGTATGGTCTCTTCGATATCGGTCCGGTGCCTGGCAATAACTCTACCAAAACTCAATGTCTCGATCTTGGGGCATGCCTGGTAATTCCTCTGGAAATACATCTGGGTAACCCTTCACTACAGGCACTTCTTCTTGAACAACTCCCGTGAGAGAATTTACGTGAGTGCTCTTAGGGTTATGCCAGGATACATACTTGATCCCTTTTCCCTCCGGGGTGGTGAGTAAAATGGACTTACTGGCGCAATCGATGTTTCCTCCATACATCGATAGCCAATGCATACTGAGTATCACATCCAATCTTCGGGATTCCCAAATTATCAAGTCTAAGGGGAAAACATGCCTACCTATGGTTAATGGCAACTTAAAACATCCCTGACTAGCCATATACTCCGCTCCTGGTGAGCTTACTAACATGGGTGTCCTAAGTACCTTGGTGGGAAACTTATATTTATCCACGAATCCCCTTGAAATGTATGAATGCGATGCACCAGTATCAAAAAGAACTATTGCGGTAAATGACTTAACCAAAAACTTACCGATAACTGCATCAGGCTGCTCTTCAACGTCCTCCACATTCACGTGGTTCACTTGTCCCTTGTTGAATCGGTTAAGCTTCTTCCAAGAGTTTCCATTACCATTCCCATTCTTTGCTTCAGAACACTCGGTGGCGTAGTGTGTAGTCTTCCAGCACCTGAAACAAGTAATGTGACTCAGGTCCTTCTTGGCGGGCATTGCTGGGTTAGAACGGTTTTGATTGTTGCCTGCTCCATTCCCATTTCCATTCCTAGGGCTGTTGTGGTTATGCGGAATTCCTCCATTATGGTTATGGCCTCCATGGTTATGGGTAAATTCTCTCGGGTTCGGGGTGAGACGGGGTTTCTGCTGAGCTCCTGAGTTGTACTTCCCTTGCCCATACTTCCTCTTGCGGCTCTCAATCTGCTGCTGCTTCCCTTCAATTATAAGAGCCTTATTGTAATGCCCTCGATGCGGCTATATCTCCCACGTGTCGAAGCACGACTTAGAGGCATAACCGCATTGAAAGCAATGTCGCAAGTAAGGCAATCTTCACAACATCCCATGTAAATAGATAATAAAAGGGGAAGGTACATAGTTGGCTTACACTCGCCACGTCAAACAAAGTACATAAATAGCATTACATCAACCAATCACTCATGGTCCGACTACGGTACCAAAATAAAAGATCAACCCAACATGCGACATGGTCCCGATCGCGCCAACTGGGCGCCACTACTGATCATCAGGGAAAGACACATAGTAACGGCGTGAGTCTTCGTCGAACTCCCACTTGAGCTCAAGCGCATCATCCCAGGTAATATTATGAGCTTTGAAGTCTTGACGGAATTCATCCCAGGTAATCACACGGCCTCCTCTGGAATCCTTGTACTGCTGGAACCATTCTGCAGCTTGGCCTTTGAGTTGGAAGGAAGCGAACTTGACAAAGTCCTCATGCCTGACGTTACTGCACTCGAAATGCTTGCACAAGTCCACGAGCCAATCATCAGCGTCAGTTGCCTCAACACAATTGCTGAAGGTCTTTGGCTAGTTAGCAAGGAACTGGCTGAGTGTAGCAAAGTGATTCTGATTGTTGCCTTGGTTGCCTTGGTTCGCTTGGTTGCGCTCTTGAAGAATTTGCATGATCAACTGCGTGTTTTAATTGGTAGCAGCCATCACAGCTTGCCATGCCTCCGGAGGAGGAGGAGGTGGTGGTGGATCCTGATTCTGATTCTGATTGCGGCTCTTAGCGGGAGCCATCCTAAAGAGGGTGACATCCGTTAGCACATTGACAGATAAAATTGGAGCTGAATCAAGCGGGTTGAAATTGCAACATATGGTCTTCACATCCGAACAAAATGAACGAATGCATTCCAATTGAAATGGTCACATATCCATAAATTGAGAAGCCACTTAGAATTTAGGTAGAGGAATAAATCAACAAGGTACGGAACAAGAACGAATACTCAGTAAGAAATCCCAATCTCAAACCGAATATCCGTGGAAGAAGAACTAGAGCTACAAGAATTCCCACCTATGAAACTCCCGAACCTTTCCGGTTATGCAATCAGGTGTTGGGGATACAGGGGAAGCATAATATCTCACCCAAATCTAGCAAATCCTACATCCAGCTGTATCCATCCTTAAACACATAACCAAGAAAAACTTCAGAAACCATCTACCTCAACCTTCGAAAAGCATCTGTTATACAAGTTATGGCAATACTCCCAAACTCCCGCCCCAGTACTGGGTGGCGTCGAGGTTATCTCACCAACAACTGCATAAAAGAAATTTTCGATGTCGGCGAACTAAACTCAGGTATTCCAGAACTGCAACGATAAAATTGTGACGACAACACCTCAGAGCTCAACTCCCCAGGACACTGCCACAACCCCTAAATGACAGGAGGCACCAAGAACAATGTTCTCGTCACAAAACCATCGGAACGATTCCAAGATACCCGCGTGACCCTAAAAAAAATTTAGTGAAATTTGAGAAGAGAAGAGTCAAAACTCTACGTCGGGATGCCTTACCAGAGCGATGAGGGGACTGGGGAGTAAAAAGAATTCCTAAACTCTCCGATATATAATTCCTAAATGACTCAAAACATTTTTCTAGACTCAACAACGGCTGCTAAAAACGATCAAGCAGTGGGGGCTCCTAAGGTCGGGGAAGGCTTTGATACCAACTTGTAACGCCCTCGATGCGGCTATATCTCCCATGTGTCGAAGCACGACTTAGAGGCATAACAACATTGAAAGCAATGTCGCAAGTAAGGAAATCTTCACAACATCCCATGTAAATAGATAATAAAAGGGGAAGGTACATAGTTGGCTTACAGTCGCCACGTCAAACAAAGTACATAAATAGCATTACATCAACCAATCACTCATGGTCCGACTACGGTACCAAAATAAAAGATCAACCCAACATGCGACACGGTCTCGATCGCCCCAACTGGGCGCCACTACTGATCATCAGGGAAAGACACATAGTAACGGCGTGAGTCTTCGTCGAACTCCCACTTCAGATCAAGCGCATCATCTAGAATGGAGTCATCAGGCCCTGCATCTGGTTTGGAAGTAATCTCTGAGCCACGGGGACTCAGCAATCTCGCACCCTCACGATCAAGACTATTTAAGCCTATATGTAAGGTAAGGTAATATGTGGAGCTGCAGCAAGCGACTAGCATATATGGTGGCTAACCTGTCCGCAAAAGAGAGCGAGAAGAGAAGGCAAAGCACGAACGAAGAACTAGAGAACCAACTACGACAAACATTACTCCAACACCGTGTTCACTTCCCGGACTCCGCCGAGAAGAGACCATCACGGTAACACACACCGTTGATTCATTTTAATTAAGTTAAGGTTCAAGTTATCTACAACCGGACATTAACAAATTCCCATCTGCCCATAACCGCAGGCACGGCTTTCGAAAGTTCAAATCCCTACAGGGGAGTCCCAACTTAGCCCATGACAAGTTCTCACGGTCAACGGAGGATATACCTTCTCCCAAGACATTCCGATCAGACTCGGTATCCCGGTTCTACAAGACAACTTCGACAAGTTAAAACAAATCCAGCAACACCGCCCGAATGTGCCGACAAATCCTGATAGGAGCTGCACATATCTCATTCTCAGGGCACAATCAGATGAGTGCTCCATAAAACTAAAACCAAACCTCGAGTTTCCCCGAGGGGGCGCTGCACAGGACTCTAGTTTGGACCAACATTCAGAGGAGCACTGGCCCGGGGGGGGGGGGGGGTTAAATAAGATGACCCTTGGGCTCCGGAAACCCAAGGGAAAAAGAGGCTAGGTGGAAAATGGTAAAACCAAGGTTGGGCATTGCTGGAGGAGCTTTATTCAAGGCGAACAGTCAAGGGGTTCCCATTATCACCCAACAGCGTAAGGAACACAAAATCCGGGAACATAACACCGATATGACAGAAACTAGGGCGGCAAGAGTGGAACAAAACACTAGGGAAAAGGCCGAGCCTTCCACCCTTTACCAAGTATATAGATGCATTAAGATAACAAGATAATATAATGATATCCCAACAAGAAAAATAATGTTCCAACAAGGAACGGTCTCCAATCTTCACCTGCAACTAGCAACGCTATAAGAGGGGCTGAGCAAAGTGGTAACATAGCCAATCAACGGTTTGCTAGGACATGGTGGGTTAGAGGTTTGACATGGCAATTTGGGAGGCATGATAAGAAAGTGGTAGGCATCGTAGAATAGGCATAGCAAAAGAGCGAGCATCTGGCAAAGCAAAGATAGAAGTGATTTCGAGGGTATGATCATCTTGCCTGCAAAGTTGTCAGAGTTGACTCGATCCTCGAAAACAAACTCAATGGGCTCCTAGTTAGCAAAATCATCTCCCAGCTCTACCCAAACTATAAAAAGAAGCAAAAAAGGACACAATCAACCACGTGCAAAGCTCAAACAACATGATGGAAACATGGTATGCTATGCGGGATGCGATATGTGATGCATATGCAAGATTTGACAAGGAATGATTGAACCTGGCCTCAACTTGGAAATCCAAGTGTGCCACTAGAAAGGTGAGGTGATTTCGGTTGAAATCGATATAAAGAACACCGGAATCGGAGGTACGGTTTGGAAATGGCAAGCAAAACAAATATGGCACCGGTCTGCAATAAACAGCAAGTAGCCATCTAAATGCATCAAGATATTTATGCTACATCACACAAACATGGCAAAAAAATACATGCCAAGTATCCACTCATGATGCTTAACAAAATATGAACACTGAGCTACGGCCAATTTATTCATTACCAGGTTCAAACAAGCATGGCAAAAGTGCAATTGGTAAACATATTTCAGACTTGGTGAAATTAACACAAGCCTGGAATTTTAGATCAGGTAGCACACTTTGGAGCACGAAAACTATATGCTACAGGAACTTAACATGGCAAAGCAAGGCTTGGCATGAAGCTACTCAAAAATCTTAACAAAAGTCCCTTAGTGACCTTGAGCCAAAAGGGATCAGAAAATACATTTGCAAGCATGTGAACATGGCAAAAACATAAACAGATTACAGACTTAGAGAAATTCCAGGACATGACAAAAACAGATTCAACATGGCATCTTTACAACCTTGATTAACTCACCACAAGGCATGTCATGGCATTGAACAAACTCTAGCATGAAGTAGACATGAAAATGAAGCTAACCATGTGCCAAACCACCTCGTAGCATGTTTCAAATAAATCACACAAAAATGCCAAAACAGCAATATGATGTAAAATGACATGTATGCAAACTTGCTTAAATGCAGAAAATAATGCCACCACTGGATTGGTGGGATTTTTCTACCCAAAAACATATATAATATGTTGGGGTTGCTGTAGAGAAATCATCACAAGTGCAATAAGTTAGAAACTGCCCTAAATGGAATATGACAGAAATGACATTTTCCTTATTTGGAAACATCCAGATATGGACTTGCCCGAAACGCGGGGATAAGGGAAAAAAAGAAAGAGGAGGGCGCTGAGAGGCTGACTGGTGGGACCCTTCTGTCATAGAAACAGCGATCCCAGAAGAGAGAAAAAAGGGGCTCTAACACACTGCCCTTGGGGGGATTCGAACCCTGTTCTGCCGGGTGGATAAGTAGGGTCGCTACCACTGGGCTAGGATCGGTATGCTGGTTGGAAAGGGGCTCGGGTCTACTTGACACAACCCAGGGCCATGGCTATCTTCTCCATACGTGCACAGGGAAGACGGTGATGGCACCGGCGAGCGGCAGCGCAACTAGCGGAGCAGAGGAGCTCCGGTGGGCGCACGGGATTGAGAGGGGAGCACATGCGTGGTTGCGCGCGTGCAACAGAGGACTGGGTGCTCGAGCACGAGCATAGCTCTGCTCGGGGCCATGGCGTTCGCGGCGAGCAGGGAAGCAAGCAAAGCGGCGGGAGGCAAAACCGGGCGCGCGGGGAAAAGTGGTGTGGGTGCGCGTGCAACAGACGAAGCTGCTGCGAATGTGCGAGTGCGCGTGCGGCAGATCGAGTACGAGCTCATGCTCGTCTCGGGTATGGCGGCGGCAAGGCTGGGCAAGGCTGCTGCTCCTCACGTTCGAGCGCACACGTGAAGGATGGGGCGTGAGGCGACTGCATCTAGGCAGGAACCGGAGCGCGGGGACGCACGGGCGCGCTGCAGCAAAAACACAACAAAACCACAGACTTCGCTGGAGCATTGGGAGCACAACAAAGACATGGATCTACCGAGTCTCACGGGGCCCTATATGCCATGGAAAGAAAGGGAGAGGTAGGTGTGTTTCCCAGCTCACCCTAGGACACGATGGGGTAGACGGGAACGAGCCGTAGACGACGCGATGGAGCTCTGAACTTGACAGGGCTACTTTCCGCTAAGCAGAGGAAGAAAACGGCCGAGGGAGTCGATCTGGAAGCCTTGTGATCACGTGCGGCGTGGAAGAAGACGTAGGGGAACTTGGCGTTCCTCTCCATGGTGGCAGAGGGGGTCGGAGGCGCGGCGTAGACGGCTACTCCGAGCTCGAGCTCAAGCTCGGCCAAAGCATGGTGGGCAGGGCGACGTCATGGTGTGGCTAGCCTTACCTGGCGGCGGCGAGGGAAGAGGAGGGCCTGGATGGACAGAGGAGAGACCGAGGTAGGGTTTGGACATGCTTTAAAGGGGCTAGGGGCATCGGACGACCGTAAAATCAACTGGGGCATCGATGTGGACATGCTGGATGCATGCCGTACAAGAGGTTGACGACATCTCTATACGCGTGGGCTGACTGGGCCGGAAGAGGTAAGTGGGCTGGCTAGCTAGAGGGAAAAAGGCCCAGGTGGCTGCACTAGGGGGGGGGGGCTCTCCCCTTTTTCTTAACTCTGTAAATTTAAATTCACAGCTGTAGAAAAGGAAAAGTCAAGGGAGGTTTGAGAGGTATATGGCAGAAACAAAAATATCCCCAAGCTCCTGGAAATATGCTCTATTTAATAAAATTGGTTTGGACTATTTTAAAGATAGAAAAATGAAGCAAGTTTGAATAAAATTCAAACTTGATGCATTTTTGGACCCAACCAAAACAATTCTAAAAGAGGTGAAAATTGGCAGAGGGGTTCTGGACATGTAGCAAGATTTACAGGGAGAAGATGAACATTAAAAGAGAAGGGAAAGTGACACTTGTGAAAAGAAAGGAATAGAAGGAGAGGTGGTGATGCATGGAGGTGGTGATGCATGGAACACACATAGAATATGCAACAACATATCATGCATGAATGTCATGGAAAAGGAAGTTGGCATAAGCCCAACACAAACATAGATATGCACATGATGCAAACATATGATGAGGGCATAGTGCAACAATGGATGACAAAAGAGATATGACAAAGCAAAGACAAGAAAAGCAAAGACAAACAAAACAAACCCAAAAAGAAACCCACAAAGAGGAAAACCACTTAGAATAGATGAAGAACAAGATGGATATATTGTCAAAATGGGAAGTTTTACATCTGGGGTGTTACAACACTCCACCACTACGAAAGGATCTCGTCCCGAGATCTAGGACTGGAAGAACGCCGGGTACTCAGAACGGAGGTGATCCTCGCGTTCCCAGGTGGCTTCACGGTTGGAATGGTGTGACCACTTGACTTTGAGGAATTTGATTGACTTATTGCGAGTCTTGCATTCAGTCTCTTCAAGAATAGCAACGGGGTGCTCACGATAAGAGAGATCTTCTTGGAGATCAATGTCTTCGAAGTTGATGGTGCGGTCAGGAGTCTTGAAGCACTTGCGGAGCTGAGAGACATGGAATACGTCATGCACATCGGCAAAGTTTGAAGGAAGCTCGAGTTGATAGGAGAGATCGCCTCTCTTGCTGACGATCTTGAAAGGACCCACGTATCTAGGGGCAAGCTTCCCTTTGATACTGAAGCGACGAGTACCTTTCATTGGAGAGACGCGGAGGTAAACATGATCTCCGATCTCGAAAGCCAAATCGCGGTGCTTACTATCATAGTAGTTCTTCTAGCGCGATTGCGCTGCTTTGAGGTTATCTCGAATGACTTTACACATCTCCTCTGCCTCTGTGATTAAGTCATTTCCAAGAAATTGGCGTTCACCGGTTTCAGACCAGTTGAGAGGGGTACGACACTTCCTGCCATACAGAATTTCGAATGGGGCCTTGCCCGAACTTGCTTGAAAACTGTTGTTGTAGGAGAATTCAGCATATGGAAGACAATCTTCCCACTTCATGCCGAAGGAGATCACACAAGCCCTGAGCATATCTTCAAGAATCTGGTTGACATGCTCGACTTGACCGCTAGTTTGAGGATGGAAAGTTGTGTTGAAGCGGATGTTGGTTCCCTTGACCTTCTGAAAAGAATCCCAAAACTTGGAGGTAAAGATGCTGCCATGGTCTGAAGATATCACTTGCGGAATACCATGCAGAGAGACAATTCGAGAGGTATAGAGTTCCGCCAATTGAGCTGCCGTGATAGACTCTTTGATAGGCATAAAGTGAGCCACTTTAGTGAGTTTGTCGATGACAATGAATATAGCATCATTGCCACGCTTGGACTTTGGAAACCCAGTCACGAAGTCCATCTCAATGTGAAAAACTTCCATTATGGAATGGCAAGAGGTTGGAGGAGACCAGCTGGCCTTTGGTGTTCTGCCTTCACTCTTCTGCAGACATCACACTCATTCATGAACTTAGCAATCTCTCGCTTCATTCGAGTCCACCAATAAGCCTGCTTGAGGTCCTGATACATCTTCGTACTCCTAGGGGATGGAGAGGAGTGAATTGTGAGCCTCATTCGAGTCCACCAATAAGTCTCGCATCAAGAAGTTGAGCCTCATGAATATGGTCTTCCAAGGTAGGAGAGACTTGAAGGTTGGCGAGGAAACCTTGAGGAACAACTTGCAGATTAAGTTTGCGGAAAGCTTCACAAAGCTCGGGTTGATAAGGCTTGAGAATCAGACTGTTGCAATAAGCCTTCCTGCTCAAAGCGACAGCAATCACATTGGCCTTGCCTGGAGTATACTCGATACTCGGATTATACTCTTGAATCATTTCGACCCACCGAGTCTGCCTGAGGTTGAGATTAGGCTGAGTGAAGATGTACTTGAGACTCTTGTGGTCAGTGAAAATGTCCACTTTTCTTCCCAATAAGAGATGTCTCCAAGTCAAAAGAGCATGCACAACTGCCGCCAACTCGAGGTCATGAGTGGGGTAGTTCTTCTCGTTGGGCTTCAACTGGCAAGAGGTATAAGCCACAACTTTCTTCTCTTGCATCAACACTGCACCAAGACCTTGGAGAGAGGCATCGCAGAAGACCTCGAACGGTTTGGATTCATCAGGAGGAGTCAGAACTAGAGCAGTGACCAATTTCTCTTTCAAAGTGTTGAAAGCGATGTCACATTCCGGAGACCAAAAATACTTGACGTGCTTCTGGAGAAGGTTTGAAAGAGGCTTCGCGATCTTTGAAAAATTCTCAACGAACCTTTGACAGTAGCTTGCGAGACCGAGGAAGCTACGGAGTTGCTTCACGTTCTGAGGTGGTTCCCAATTCACAATTGCAGACACTTTTTCAGGATTCACCGCAATGCCCTTGGCAGAGATGATATGCCCTAGATAAAGAACCTCATCGAGCCAAAATTCGCACTTTGAGAACTTGGCGTAGAACTGGTGTTCCCTGAGCTTATCAAGCACCAAATGCAAGTGCTTGGCATGATCTTCCGTGTTCTTCGAAAAGACCAGAATGTCGTCGAGATAGACCAAAACGAAGTCATTGGTGTAGGCATTGAAGATGAAGTTCATCATGCGAGAGAAAGTCGGAGGAGCGTTGACGAGGCCAAAAGACATGACAGTGTATTCATATGAACCATAGCTTGTCCTGAAAGCTGTCTTGGTAATATCTTGCTCACGGATTCGAATCTGGTGATAACCCATACGGAGATCAAGCTTGGAGAATACTTGGGCACCTTTGAGTTGTTCGAACAGCTCGTTGATGTTGCGAAGTGGGTACTTGTTCTTGATAGTCTTCTTGTTCAATGGACGGTAGTCAACACAAAGTCGGTCTGTTCCATCCTTTTTCTTCACAAAGAGTACACCACAACCCCACGAAGAGGAACTAGGTCGGATGAGACCCATTCGCTCTTAAATATCGAGTTGCTTCTTCATCTCCTTCAACTCTTCAAGTGCGAGCTTGTAAGGACGCTTGCAAACCGGCTCCGTGCCAGGCTCAAGATCAATGACGAATTCAACTGGCCGGTGTGGAGGCATTCCTGGAAGCTCTTCTGGAAAGACATCTTGATATTCGAAAATGACTGGAATTTGCGAGATAGCATCCAGTTCACCCTTCTCATTGAGAGAAAACAGACGGATTGTATTATCCCGAGCAGCAAAGACAATTACATCCTCAGATGAATGAGTCAATTGAATCTGCCTGGCTGCACAATCAAGCTGTGCCTTGTGCTTAGAAAGCCAATCCATCCCGAGAATAACATCAATATCCGAGTCACCAAGAACATTTGGAGAGGACAAGAACTTATAGTCACCCAAAGTGATTGTAACATCCGGAACGCATACTCGAGATGTCATTTGATGGGCCCGAGAGACAATAGCCAACGGTTTTGGCAACACTTGAGTAACGAAATCATGCTTAGATGCAAAAGGTCTCGAGATGAAACAATGCGATGCACCAGTGTCAAAAAGAACTCTTGCGGGAATATCGTTAACAGGAAGGTTTCCCATGATTACATCTGACGAGTCCTCTGCCTGAGCTGCATTCATGTAACACCCCGGATGTAACTTTCCCAATTTGTACTCCAACTCTTGCCATTTCTAGCGTTAAGTTATTTTATTTTCTCGGGTTCGGGTCTTTGTCTCCGTGTGTTGTTATCGTTGTCATGCATCTCATATGATGTCATCATGTGCATTGCATTTGCATACATCTTCATCTCATGCATTCGAGCATTTTCCGCGTTGTCCGTTTTGCATTCCGGTGCTTCGTCCTCCTCCGGTAGTCATTTCTAGCTTTCTTTCGTGTGTGGGGATTAAACATTTCCGTATTGGACCGAGACTTGCCAAGCGGCCTTGGTTTACTACCGGTAGACCACCTGTCAAGTTTCGTATCATTTGGACTTCGTTTGATACTCCAACGGTTAACCGAGGGACCGAAAAGGCCTCGTGTGTGTTGCAGCCCAACACCCCTCCAATTTGGCCCAAAACCCATCTAAACCTGCTCCATCATCTAGATCGTTCGATCAAGATCGCGTGGCCGAAAACCGCACCTCATTTGGACTCTCCTAGCTCCCTCTACCTCTATTTAAAGAACCCCTCTGTTTTCTTCTTCTTCTTCTTCTCCCTGAAACCCTAGAAATCGCCTCCGCACGCCGGACATTGTCCGCACCCCGCCGGACGTCGCCGCCGCCCACTCCTGTCGCGCCATGTGGCGCCGCCACTGCCTCCACCGCCGCGGCCCGCCCGGCCCAGGGAGGCCCCCCGCGAGCCCGCGCCTGCCGCCGCCCTCCTCACACGTCGCGCCGCCCAGGGCCTCTCCTCCCCGCACTCCGGCTGCCGAGCCGCCTCGCCGCCCTTCGACACCGGTCGCCATGGTCGCCGTCGCCGGACGCCGCCACCTTGCCCGGTCGCCGCGCCGCCCGGCCGCCGTGCCGCCTCCGCCGCCCCGCGCCCGTCCTCCACCGGCACCGCCCCGCCTCTTCCTCCCTCTACTCCGGCCATCATCGCCGGCGAGGTCCCGACGAACCTCGGTTCGCGTGCTGTGAATAGTAAACCCTAGATCTGCGAGGTGTTTTTTTCTCTACGTCCCGAAATTCCAGATCCAAGTGCTCATGTTCATAGCCTCGTAACTTTGCATCTGTAGCTCCGTTTTTGGCATATAGCATATCAAAATGTTCATCTCAGAGAGTACATCATTTCATTCGACTGTATCATTTTCATTTGAGTTCATCTTGATGCCCGAAATTCTGTTAGAAGAGGGATAATTGAGATAATTGTCACATCTGCTACTTCATTTGCATATTTGTCATTTTTGCCATGATTTTTGTGTGCATGATATGCCCATGAGCTCTACTTATGTTTTGTTAAGGGTTTTGTCATCTTTCCTGAGGTGCAACCCATGTATTTTTGTGATGTGTGTGGTGACTAGCACAAGCTTGCCAAGTGGTGCACTTGGTAATTCTGTTTTCAGGGACTTAGCATTTCCACTAAGTCCTTGAGTTGTTTATCTCATGATGCCATATGTTCATGTTGTTTCCTAGTGATCCGTGCCTCTTTTGAGGATGATTAGTAAGGATGTTTTGTTAATCTTGTAGTGCTCTATCCATCCATGTCTTTGTTTGCAATTATGGAGCACCCTAGCTTGAGTAAATCGAGCTCTACTTTTGCTACTTTGTGAATCTGGGCAGATTGTCAACTTGTTTGCAATTTTGCCGATGATGTTGTAGTTGATCCGTGCATGCTATGCTATTGTTCATGCCATGTCTAGCTTGTATTTTGTGCCTTCTTGATGGATGTTTTTGGCCGTAGCTCAGTGCTAGACTTTTGTTAAGCATCTTGAATGCATCCCTGCCATGTATTTTGTTGTCATGTTTGGGTGTTGTAGCTTGTTCACCTCATTGCATTTAGATGGCTACTTGCTGTAAATCGCAGATCGGTGTCATATTTGAATCGCTTGCCATTTCCAAACCGTAACTCTGATTCTGATGATCTTTATATCGTTTTCAAGAGATTTCATCTCATCTTTCTAGTGGCACACTTGGAATTCCAAGTTGAGGCCAGGTTCATGCGTTTCCTGTCATATCTTGCATTTTGCATCCCGCATCGCATCCAGCATAGCATATCATCATTGCATCATCTTGTTTGATCCTTGCACGGGGTTGATTGTGTCCTTGTTGCTTGTTTGTCTTGTTTGGGAAGAGCCAGGAGACGAGTTCGCTAACGAGGAGCCCATTGAGTTTGCTTTTGAGGATCCAGTCAACTCTGACAACTTTGCAGGCAAGATGATCATACCCTCGAAATCACTACTATCTTTGCTATGCTAGATTGCTCGCTCTTTTGCTATGCCATTGCTATGATGCCTACCACTTGCTTTCAAGCCTCCCAAATTGCCATGTCAAACCTCTAACCCACCATGTCCTAGCAAACCGTTGATTGGCTATGTTACCGCTTTGCTCAGCCCCTCTTATAGCGTTGCTAGTTGCAGGTGAAGATCGGAGACCGTTCCTTGTTGGAACATTTATTTACTTATTGGGATATCATTATATTATCTTGTTATCTTAATGCATCTATATACTTGGTAAAGGTTGGAAGGCTCGGCCTCTCGCCGAGTGTTTTGTTCCACTCTTGCCGCCCTAGTTTCCGTCATATCGGTGTTATGTTCCCGGATTTTGCGTTCCTTACGCGGTTGGGTTATAATGGGAACCCCTTGATAGTTCGCCTTGATTAAAGCTATTCCAGCAATGCCCAACCTTGGTTTTACCATTTTCCACCTAGCCTCTTTTTGCCTTGGGTTTCCGGAGCCCGAGGGTCATCTTATTTAACCCCCCAGGCCAGTGCTCCTCCGAGTGTTGGTCCGACCGAGTAGACTGCGGGGCCACCTCGGGGCAACTTGAGGGTTGGTTTTACTCTTAGGATGTCTCATCTGAGTGTGCCCGGAGAACGAGATATGCGCAGCTCCTATCGGGATTTGTCGGCACATTCGGGCGGTGTTGCTGGTCTTGTTTTAACCTGTCGAAATGTCTTGAAGAACCGAGATCCCGAGTCTGATCGGAACATCTTGGGAGTAGGTCTATTCCTTCGTTGACCGTGAGAGCTTGTCATGGGCTAAGTTGGGGCTCCCCTGCAGGGATTTGAACTTTCGAAAGTTGTGCCCGCGGTTATGGGCAGATGGGAATTTGTTAATGTCCGGTTGTAGATAACTTGAACCTTAACTTAATTAAAATGAATCAACTGAGTGTGTTACCGTGATGGCCTCTTCTCGGCGGAGTCCGGGAAGTGCACACGGTGTTGGAGTAATGTTTGTGCAGGTTGCTCTCTAGTTTCTCGCTCGCGCTTTGCCTCCTCTTCTCGCTCTCTTTTGCGAATAAGTTAGCCACCATATATGCTAGTCGCTTGCTGCAACTCCACTTATATTTCCTTGCCTTACCTATAAGCTTATATAGTATTGATCGCGAGGGTGCGAGATTGCTGAGTCCCTGTGGCTCACAGATTACTATTACACCAGATGCAGGGCCTGAAGATTCCGCTCCAGGTGACGCGCTCGAGCTCAAGTGGGAGTTCGACGAGGACTCTCAACGTTACTATGTTTCCTTTCCTGATGATCAGTAGTGGTGGCCAGTTGGGGTGATCGGGACCATGTCGCCTGTTGGGTTATCTTTTATTTTGGCGCCGTAGTCGGGCCGTGAGTGTTTGGATGATGTAATGTTATTTATGTACCTTGATTGACGTGGCGAGTGTAAGCCAACTATGTTATCCCTTTTCATTATCTATATTACATGGGATGTTTGTGATGATTGCCTGACTTGCGACATATGCCTTCAATGCGATTATGCCTCTAAGTCGTGCCTCGACACGTGGGAGATATAGTCGCATCGAGGGTGTTACAAGTTGGTATCAGAGCCTTCCCCGACCTTAGGAGCCCCATTGCTTGATCATTTTTAGTGGCCGAGTTGTGTCTAGAAAAATGTTTTGAGTCATCTAGGAATTATATATTGGAGAGTTTAGGAATTCTTTTTACTTCCCAGTCTCCTCATCGCTCTGGTAAGGCATCCTGACGTAGAGTTTTGACTCTTCTCTTCTCAAATTTCACTAATTTTTTTTAGGATCACGCGGGTATCTTGGAATCGTTCCGATGGTTTTATGATGAGAACATTGTCTTGGTGCCTTCCATCATGGGTTTAGTGGAAGTGTCCCAGGGAGTTGAGCTCTGAGGTGTTATCGTCATAATTTTATCGTTGCAGTTCTGGAATACCTGAGTTTAGTATGCCGACATTGAAAATCTCTTTTATGCAGTTCGTTGGTGAGATAACCTCGACGCCACCCAGTACTGGGGCGGGAGTTCGGGAGTATCGCCATAACTTGTATAACGGATGCTTTTCGAAGGTTGAGGTAGATGGTTTCCGAAGGTTTCTTGGTTATGTGTTGAAGGATGGATACAACTGGATGTAGGACTTGTTATATTTGGGTGAGATATTATGCTTCCCCTGTATCCCCAACACCTGATTGCATAACCGGAAAGTTTCGGGAGTTTCATAGGTGGGAATTCTTGTAGCTCTAGTTCTTCTTCCACGGATATTGGTTTGAGACTGGGATTTCTTACCGATTATTCGTTCTTGATCCGTACCTTGTTGATTTATTTCTCTACCTAAATTCTAAGTGGCTTCTCAATTTATGGATATGTGACCATTTCAAGAGGAATGCATTCGTTCTTTTTGTTCGGATGTGAAGACTATATGTTGCAATTTTCATTCCGTTGGATTCAACTACAATATTCATCTGTCTATGTGCTAACGGTGGTCAACCTCTTCAGGATGGCTCCCGCTAAGAGCACCAATCAGAGTCAGAATCAGAATCAAGATCCACCTCCACCTCCACCTCCTCCGGAGGCATGGCAAGCTGTGATGGCCGCAACCAATGCAAACACACAGTTGATCAAGCAAATTCTTCAAGAGCGCAATCAAGGCAACCAAGGGAATCAAGGCAACAATCAGAATCACTTTGCTACACTCAACCAGTTCCTTGCTAACGGGCCAAAGACTTTCAGCAATTGTGTTGAGGCAACCGATGCTGACGATTGGCTTGTGGATCTGTGCAAGCATTTCGAGTGCAGTAACGTCAGGCCTGAGGACTTTGTCAAGTTCGCTTCCTTCCAACTCAAAGATCAAGCTGCAGAATGGTTCCAGCAGTACAAGGACTCCAGAGGTGGACGTGTTATCACCTGGGATGAATTCCGTCAAGATTTCCGAGCTCATCATATTCCTCAGAGCGTGGTTGAAAGCAAGCGTGAGGAATTCCGCAACCTGAAGCAAGGCCCTTTGTCTGTCTATGACTACAACAAGTTGTTTCAGAAGCTCGCCCGCTTTGCCAAGCAGGACGTCCCTGATGAGAAGAGCATGATATAACAGTTCAGGGGTGGTCTCAGAGAAGAAATTCAGCTAGCTCTTGTTCTCTTTGAGCCGTTGAGATACGACGAGTTCTACAACATGGCTTTGAAGCAAGAGGCTGCTCAGTTGAGGTGTGATGCTTCCAAGAAGCGAGTCAGAGATGTTACTCCTTCTTC
The DNA here is from genome assembly GCF_018294505.1 of Triticum aestivum. NCBI lineage: Eukaryota > Viridiplantae > Streptophyta > Magnoliopsida > Poales > Poaceae > Triticum > Triticum aestivum. The sequence continues at coordinate 277,751,967 of NC_057803.1, read as the reverse complement.
CTCTACTCAAGTGGCCAAGTAGCAAAAGTATTGGTTTCCTCCTCCTCCGTTCCGTCAGCCATATCAGCAGAAGAGCAAAGGTGGCAGTGGTTCTTCCCACCCTCCCAACCCTGGCTTTCAGACAAGACTTCGTCTCAAGCTCCAAGATCGAGTGCTCCGTATCACCGTCCAGTTTCAGAGGTCACGTGCAACAAGTGCCAACAGAAGGGTCACTATGCCAACAAGTGTTTCAACCAGAGGCACCTCCCTCCTCCTCCTCCTGTCAGATCGGCAAGTACAGCTGTGGTCAAGCATAACCCCAAGCACGCCAAGGTCAACTTGATGAATGTAGCCCAAGCAGAGGACTCATCAGATGTCATCATGGGTAACCTTCCTGTTAATGATATTCCAGCAAAAGTACTTTTTGATACTGGTGCATCGCATTCCTTTTTGTCATTCCCTTTTGCATCAAAGCACAATGTTGATACTGAAATCATGCCCAAAGTCATGCAAGTTGTTTCTCCCAGCAAGCTTTTGACTTCTAGTTTGGTTGCTCCCAATATCTCTATCACGTTGGGTGATTACAAGTTTCTCTCTTCTCCGGTGGTTCTTGGTAATTCGGATATTGATCTTATTCTCGGAATGGATTGGCTTTCAAAGCACAAGGCTCAGCTTGATTGTGCAGCCAGGAAGATTCAATTGACTCATTCGTCTGAGGATGTAATTGTCTTTGCCGCTCATGATGATACTATCCGTCTGTTTTCTCTCGATGAGAAGGGTGAACTCGATGCCATCTCGCAAATTCCAGTCGTTTGCGAATATCAAGACGTCTTTCCAGAAGAGCTCCCAGGAATGCCTCCGCACCGGCCAGTTGAATTCGTTATTGATCTTGAGCCTGGCACGGAACTTGTGTGCAAGCGTCCTTACAAGCTCAGACCTGAAGAGTTGAAGGAGCTGAAGAAGCAACTCGATATTCAAGAGAAAATGGGTCTCATCCGGCCTAGTTCTTCTCCGTGGGGCTTGGTGTTCTTTTTGTGAAGAAGAAGGATGGAACGGACCGACTTTGTGTTGATTACCGTCCATTGAACAAGAAGACCATCAAGAACAAATACCCACTTCCCAACATCAACGAGCTGTTCGAACAACTCAAAGGTGCCCAAGTATTCGCCAAGCTTGACCTCCGTATGGGTTATCATCAGATTCGAATCCTTGAGCAAGATATTCCCAAGACGGCTTTCAGGACAAGCTATGGTTCATATGAGTACACTGTCATGTCTTTTGGCCTCGTCAACGCTCCTCCGACGTTCTCTCGCATGATGAACTTCATCTTCAACGCCTACACCAATGACTTCGTTTTGGTCTATCTCAATGACATTCTGGTTTTCTCGAAGAACAAGGAAGATCATGACAAGCACTTGCATTTGGTGCTCGATAAGCTCAGAGAACACAAGTTCTACGCCAAGTTCTCCAAGTGTGAATTTTGGCTCGATGAGGTTCTTTATCTTGGTCATATCATCTCTGCCAAGGGCATTGCCGTGAATCCTGAGAAGGTGTCTGCAATTGTGAATTGGGAACCTCCTCAGAACGTGAAGCAACTCCGTAGCTTCCTCGGTCTCGCAAGCTATTGCCGAAGATTCGTTGAAAACTTTTCTAAGATCGCGAAGCCTCTCTCTAATCTTCTCCAGAAGCATGTCAAGTACGTTTGGTCCCCGGAGTGTGACATTTCTTTCAACACTTTGAAAGAGAAATTGATCACTTCTCCAGTTCTGACTCCGCCTGATGAATCCAAGCCGTACGAGGTCTTTTGTGATGCCTCTCTCCAAGGTCTTGGCGCAGTTTTGATGCAAGAGAAGAAAGTTGTTGCTTATACCTCTCGCCAATTGAAGCCTAATGAGAAGAACTACCCCACTCATGATCTCGAGTTCGCGGCAGTTGTGCATGCTCTTTTGACTTGGAGACATCTCTTATTGGGAAGAAAAGTGGACATTTTCACTGATCACAAGAGTCTCAAGTACATTTTCACTCAGCCTAATCTCAACCTCAGGCAAACTCAATGGGTCGAAATGATTCAAGAGTATAATCCGAGTATCGAGTATACTCCAGGCAAGGCTAATGTGATTGCTGACGCATTGAGCAGAAAGGCTTACTGCAACAGTCTGATTCTTAAGCCTTATGAACCCGAGCTTTGTGAAGCTTTCCGCGAACTTAATCTGCAAGTTGTTCCTCAAGGTTTCCTCGCCAACCTTCAAGTCTCTCCTACCTTGGAAGACCAGATTCGCCAAGCTCAGCTTCTTGATGCTATGGTGAAAAAGGTGAAGATTGGGATTGCCAAGAGTCAGCCCAATTACAAGTGCTACCGCCTTGATGACAAGGATACTCTCTTCTTCGAGGATCGTATTGTTGTGCCCAAAGGTGAACTTCGTAAAGTGATCATGAACGGGGCTCACAATTCTCTCCTCTCCATCCACCCTGGGAGTACGAAGATGTATCAGGATCTCAAGCAGGCTTATTGGTGGACTCGAATGAAGCGCGAGATTGCTCAATTCGTGAATGAATGTGATGTCTGCAGAAGAGTGAAGGAAGAACACCATAGGCCAGCTGGTCTCCTCCAACCTCTTGCCATTCCAGAATGGAAGTTTGACCACATTGAAATGGACTTCGTGACTGGGTTTCCAAAGTCCAAGCGTGGCAATGATGCTATATTCGTTGTCATCGACAAACTCACTGAAGTGGCTCACTTTCTGCCTATCAAAGAGTGGATCACTACAGCTCAATTGGCGGAACTCTATACCTCTCGAATTGTCTCTCTGCATGGTATTCCGCAAGTGATATCTTTAGACCGTGGCAGCATCTTCACCTCCAAGTTTTGGGATTCTTTCCAGAAGGCCATGGGCACCAACATCCGCTTCAGCATAGCTTTCCATCCTCAAACTAGCGGTCAAGTCGAGCGTGTCAACCAGATTCTTGAAGATATGCTCACGGCTTGTGTGATCTCCTTCGGCTTGAAGTGGGAGGATTGTCTTCCATATGCTGAATTCTCCTACAACAACCATTTTCAAGCAAGTTCGGGCAAGGCCCCATTTGAAATTCTGTATGGCAGGAAGTGCCGTACCCCTCTCAACTGGTCTGAAACCGGTGAACGTCAGCTTCTCGGAAATGACTTAATCACAGAGGCAGAGGAAATGTGCAAAGTCATTCGAGATAACCTCAAAGCAGCCCAATCCCGTCAGAAGAGTTACTATGATAGTAAGCACCGTGATTTGGCTTTCGAGATCGGAGATCATGTTTACCTCCGCATCGCTCCTATGAAAGGTACTCGTCGCTTCGGTATCAAAGGGAATCTTGCCCCTAGATACGTGGGACCTTTCAAGATTGTCAGGAAGAGAGGCGACCTCGCCTATCAACTTGAGCTTCCTTCAAACTTTGCAAATTTTCATGATGTGTTCCATATCTCTCAGCTCCGAAAGTGCTTCAAGACTCCTGACCACACCGTCAACTTCGAGGACATTGAGCTCCAAGAAGATCTCTCATATCGTGAGCACCCCGTTGCTATCCTTGAAGAGACTGAACGCAAGACTCGCAACAAGTCGATCAAATTTCTCAAAGTCAAGTGGTCACGCCATTCCGACCGAGAAGCTACCCGGGAACGCGAGGATCACCTCCGTTCTGAGTACCCGGCGTTATTTAAGTCCTAAATCTCGGGGCGAGATCCTTTCGTAGTGGTGGAGTGTTGTAACACCCGGATGTAACTTTCCCAATTTGTACTCCAACTCTTGCCATTTCCGGCGTTAAGTTATTTTATTTTCTCGGGTTCGGGTCTTTGTCTCCGTGTGTTGTTATCGTTGTCATGCATCTCATATCATGTCATCATGTACATTGCATTTGCATACGTGTTCACCTCATGCATTCAAGCATTTTCCGCGTTGTCCGTTTTGCATTCCGGCGCTTCGTTCTCCTCCGGTGGTCATTTCTAGCTTTCTTTCGTGTGTGGGGATTAAACATTTCTGGATTGGACCGAGACTTGCCAAGCGGCCTTGGTTTACTACCGGTAGACCGCCTGTCAAGTTTCGTATCATTTGGACTTCGTTTGATACTCCAACGGTTAACCGAGGGACCGAAAAGGCCTCATGTGTGTTGCAGCCTAACACCCCTCCAATTTGGCCCAAAACCCACCTAAACCTGCTGCATCATCTAGATCGTTCGATCACGATCGCGTGGCCGAAAACCGCACCTCATTTGGACTCTCCTAGCTCCCTCTACCTCTATTTAAAGAACCCCTCCGCTTTCTTCTTCTTCTTCTTCTTCTTCCCGAAACCCTAGAAATCGCCTCCGCGCGCCGGACATTGTCCGCACCGCGCCGGACGTTGCCGCCGCCCACTCCCGTCGCGCCATGTGGCGCCTCCACCATCGCGGCCCTCCCGGCCCAGGGAGGGCCCCCGCGAGCCCGCGCCTGCCGCCGCCCTCCTCCCACGTCGCGCCGCCCAGGGCCTCTCCTCCCCACACTCTGGCCGCCTCGCCGCCTCGCCGCCCTTCGACGCCGGTCACCGTGGTCGCCGTCGCCGGACGCCGCCGCCTCGCCCGGTCGCCACGCCACCCGGCCGCCGTGCCGCCTCCGCCGCCCCGCGCCCGTCCTCCATCGGCGCCGCCCCGCCTCTTCCTCCTTCTACTCCGGCCATCGTCGCCGGCAAGGTCCCGGCGAACCTCGGTTCGCGTGCCCTGAATAGTAAACCCTAGATCTGCAAGGTGTTCTTTTTCTCCAAGTCCCGAAATTCCAGATCCAAGTGCTCATGTTCATAGCCTCGTAACTTTGCATCCGTAACTCCATTTTTGGTATATAAGATATCAAAATGTTCATCTCAAAGAGTACATCATTTAATTCCATTGCATCATTTTCATTTGAGTTCATCTTGATGCTCGAAATGCTGTTAGAAGAGGGATACTTGAGATAATTGTCAGATCTGCTACTCCATTTGCATATTTGTCATTTTTGCCATGATTTTTGTGTGCATGATATGCCCATGAGCTCTACTTATGTTTTGTTAAGGGTTTTGTCATCTTTCCAGAGGTGCAACCCATGTATTTTTGTGATGTGTGTGGTGACTAGCACAAGCTTGCCAAGTGGTGCACTTGGTAATTCTGTTTTCAGGGACTTAGCATTTCCACTATGTCCTTGAGCTGTTTATCTCATGATGCCATATGTTCATGTTGTTTCCTAGTGATCCGTGCCTCTTTTGAGGATGATCAGTAAGGTTGTTTTGTTAATCTTGTGGTGCTCTATCCATCTATGTCTTTGTTTCCAATTATGGAGCACCCTAGCTTGAGTCAATCGAGCTCTACTTTTGCTACTTTGTGATTCTGGGCAGATTGTCAACTTGTTTGCAATTTTGCCGATGATGTTGTAGTTGATCTGTGCATGCTATGCTATTGTTCTTGCCATGTCTAGCTTGTATTTTGTGCCTTCTTGATGGATGTTTTTGGCCGTAGCTCAGTGCTAGACTTTTGTTAAGCATCTTGAATGCATCCCTGCCATGTATTTAGTTGTCATGTTTGGGTGCTGTAGCTTGTTCATCTCATTGCATTTAGATGGCTACTTGCTATAAATCGCAGATCGGTGTCATATTTGAATCGCTTGCCATTTCCAAACCGTAACTCCGATTCCGATGATCTTTATATCGTTTTCAAGCGATTTCATCTCATCTTTCCAGTAGCACACTTGGAATTCCAAGTTGAGGCCAGGTTCATGCGTTTCCTGTCATATCTTGCATTTTGCATCCCGCATCGCATCCCGCATAGCATATCATCATTGCATCATCTTGTTTGATCCTTGCACGGGGTTGATTGTGTCCTTCTTGCTTATTTGTCTTGTTTGGGTAGAGTCAGGAGACGATTTCGCTAACGAGGAGCCCGTTGAGTTTGCTTTCGAGGATCCAGTCAACTCTGACAACTTTGCAGGCAAGATGATCATACCCTCGAAATCACTACTATCTTTGCTATATTAGATTGCTCTCTCTTTTGCTATGCCATTGCTACGATGCCTACCACTTGCTTTCAAGCCTCCCAAATTTCCATGTCAAACCTCTAACCCACCATGTCCTAGCAAACCGTTGATTGGCTATGTTACCGCTTTGCTCAGCCCCTCTTATAGCGTTGCTAGTTGCAGGTGAAGATTGGAGACCGTTCCTTGTTGGAACATTTATTTACTTGTTGGGATATCATTATATTATCTTGTTATCTTAATGCATCTATATACTTGGTAAAGGGTGGAAGGCTCGGCCTCTCGCCGAGTGTTTTGTTCCAGTCTTGCCGCCCTAGTTTCCGTCATATCGGTGTTATGTTCCCGGATTTTGCGTTCCTTATGCGGTTGGGTTATAATGGGAACCCCTTGATAGTTCGCCTGGATTAAAGCTTTTCCAGCAATGCCCAACCTTGGTTTTACCATTTGCCACCTAGCCTCTTTTTCCTTGGGTTTCCGGAGCCCGAGGGTCATCTTATTTAACCCCCCCGGGCCAGTGCTCCTTTGAGTGTTGGTCCGACCGAGTAGACTACGGGGCTACCTCGGGGCAACTTGAGGGTTGGTTTTACTCGTAGGATGTCTCATCTGAGTGTGCCCTGAGAACGAGATATGTGCAGCTCCTATCGGGATTTGTCGGCACATTCGGGCGGTGTTGCTGGTCTTGTTTTAACCTATCAAAATGTCTTGAAGAACCGAGATCCCGAGTCTGATCGGAACGTCTTGGGAGGAGGTCTATTCCTTCGTTGACCATGAGAGCTTGTCATGGGCTAAGTTGGGACTCCCCTGCAGTGATTTGAACTTTCGAAAGCCGTGCCCGCGGTTATGGGCAGATGGGAATTTGTTAATGTCCGGTTGTAGATAACTTGAACCTTAACTTAATTAAAATGAATCAACTGAGTGTGTTACCGTGATGGCCTCTTCTTGGCGGAGTCCGGGAAGTGCACACGGTGTTGGAGTAATGTTTGCGCAGGTTGCTCTCTAGTTTCTCGCTCGTGCTTTGCCTCCTCTTCTCGCTCTGTTTTGCGAATAAGTTAGCCACCATATATGCTAGTCGCTTGCTGTAGCTCCACTTATATTTACCTTGCCTTACCTATAAGCTTATATAGTCTTGATCGTGAGGGTGCGAGATTGCTGAGTCCCTGTGGCTCACAGATTACTATTACACTAGATGAAGGGCCTGAAGATTCCACTCCAGGTGACGCGCTCGAGCTCAAGTGGGAGTTCGACGAGGACTCTCAACGTTACTGTGTTTCCTTTCCCGATGATCAGTAGTGGTGTCCAATTGGGGTCGGGACCATGTCGCATGTTGGGTTATCTTTTATTTTTGCGCCGTAGTCGGGCCATGAGTGTTTGGATGATGTAATGTTATTTATGTACCTTGATTGACGTGGTGAGTGTAAGCCAACTATGTTATCCCTTTTATTATCTATATTACATGGGATGTTTGTGATGATTGCTTGACTTGCGACATATGCCTTCAATGCGATTATGCCACTAAGTCGTGCCTCAACACGTGGGAGATATAGTCGCATCGAGGGTGTTACAATTCACCATGTTGACCTTGGCGTACTTGGGGTTATGCTTGACCACAGCTGTACTTGCCGATCTCACAGGAGGAGGAGGGAGACGCCTCTGGTTGAAGCATTTGTTGGCATAGTGACCCTTCTGTTCGCACTTGTTGCATGTGACCTCTGAAAGCGGACGGTGATACGGAGCACTCGATCTTGGAGCGTGAGATGAAGTCTTGTTCTGAAAGCCAGGGTTGGGTGGGTGGGAAGATCCACTGCCACCTTTTCTATTCTGATACGGCTGACGGAACGGAGGAGGAGGAAGCCAATACTTCTGTTGCTTTGCCACTTGAGTAGAGGAAGAAGGAGTAGCATCTCTGACTCGCTTCTTGGAAGCATCACACTTCAGTTGAGCAGCCTCTTGCTTCAATGCCATGTTCTGGAACTCATCGTACCTCAAGGGCTCAAAGAGAACAAGAGCTAGCTGGATTTCTTCCCTGAGACCACCCCTGAACTGGTATATCATGCTCTTCTCGTCAGGGACGTCCTGCTTAGCAAAGCGGGCGAGCTTCTGAAACATCTTGTTGTAGTCATAGACAGACATAGAGCCTTGCTTCAGGTTGCGGAATTCCTCACGCTTGATTTCAACCACGCTCTGAGGAATATTATGAGCTTTGAAGTCTTGACAGAATTCATCCCAGGTAATCACACGGCCTCCTCTGGAATCCTTGTACTACTGGAACCATTGTGCAGCTTGGTCTTTGAGTTGGAAGGAAGCGAACTTGACAAAGTCCTCAAGCCTGACGTTACTGCACTCGAAATGCTTGCACAAGTCCACGAGCCAATCATCAGCGTCAGTTGCCTCAACACAATTGCTAAAGGTCTTTGGCTGGTTAGCAAGGAACTGGTTGAGTGTAGCAAAGTGATTCTGATTGTTGCCTTGGTTGCCTTGGTTCGCTTGGTTGCGCTCTTGAAGAATTTGCATGATCAACTACGTGTTTGCATTGGTAGCAGCCATCACAGCTTGCCATGCCTCCGGAGGAGGAGGAGGTGGTGGCGGATCCTGATTCTCATTCTGATTGCTACTCTTAGCGGGAGCCATGCCGAAGAGGGTGACATCCGTTAGCACATTCACAGATAAAATTGAAGTTGAATCAAGCGGGTTGAAATTGCAACATATGGTCTTCACATCCGAACAAAATGAACGAATGCATTCCAATTGAAATGGTCACATATCCATAAATTGAGAAGCCACTTAGAATTTAGGTAGAGGAATAAATCAACAAGGTACGAAACAAGAACGAATACTCGGTAAGAAATCCCAATCTCAAACCGAATATCCATGGAAGAAGAACTAGAGCTACAAGAATTCCCACCTATGAAACTCCCGAACCTTTCCGGTTATGCAATCAGGTGTTGGGGATACATGGGAAGCATAATATCTCACCCAAATCTAGCAAATCCTACATCCAGCTGTATCCATCCTTCAACATATAACCGAGAAAAACTTTGGAAACCATCTACCTCAACCTTCGAAAAGCATCCGTTATACAAGTTATGGCAATACTCCCGAACTCCCGCCCCGGTACTGGGTGGCGTCGAGGTTATCTCACCAACAACTGCATAAAAGAGACTTTCGATGTCGATGAACTAAACTCAGGTATTCCAGAACTGCAACGATAAAATTGTGACGACAACACCTCGGAGCTCAACTCCCCGGGACACTGCCACAACCCCTAAATGACAGGAGGCACCAAGAACAATGTTCTCGTCACAAAACTATCGGAATGATTCCAAGATACCCGCGTGATCGTAAAAAAATTAGTGAAATTTGAGAAGAGAAGAGTCAAAACTCTACGTCAGGATGCCTTACCAGAGTGATGAGGGGACTGGGGAGTAAAAAGAATTCCTAAACTCTCCGATATATAATTCCTAAATGACTCAAAACATTTTTCTAGACTCAACAACGGCTGCTAAAAATGATCAAGCAGTGGGGGCTCCTAAGGTCGGGGAAGGCTCTGATACCAACTTGTAACATCCTCGATGCGGCTATATCTCCCACGTGTTGAAGCACGACTTAGAGGCATAACCGCATTGAAAGCATTGTCGCAAGTAAGGCAATCTTCACAACGTCCCATGTAAATAGATAATAAAGGGGGAAGGTACATAGTTGGCTTACACTTGCCACATCAAACAAAGTACATAAATAGCATTACATCAACCAATCACTCATGGTCCGACTACGGTACTAAAATAAGAGATCAACCCAACATGCGACATGGTCCCGATCGCCCCAACTGGGCGCCACTACTGATCATCAGGGAAAGACACATAGTAACCGCGTGAGTCTTCGTCGAACTCCCACTTGAGCTCAAGCGCATCATCTGGAACGGAGTCATCAGGCCCTGCATCTGGTTCGGAAGTAATCAGTGAGCCACGGGGACTCAGCAATCTCGCAGCCTCACGATCAAGACTATTTAAGCTTATAGGTAAGGTAAGGTAATATGTGGAGCTGCAGCAAGCGACTAGCATATATGGTGGCTAACCTGTCCGCAAAAGAGAGCGAGAAGAGAAGGCAAAGCACGAACGAAGAACTAGAGAACCAACTACGGCAAACATTACTCCAACACCGTGTTCACTTCCCGGACTCCGCCGAGAAGAGACCATCATGGTAACACACACCGTTGATTCATTTTAATTAAGTTAAGGTTCAAGTTATCTACAACCGGACATTAACAAATTCCCATCTGCCCATAACCGCAGGCACGGCTTTCGAAAGTTCAAATCCCTACAGGGGAGTCCCAACTTAGCCCATGACAAGTTCTCACGGTCAACGAAGGATATACCTTCTCCCGAGACATTCCGATCAGACTCGGTATCCCGGTTCTACGAGACAACTTCGACAAGTTAAAACAAATCCAGCAACACCGCCCGAATGTGCCGACAAATCCCGATAGGAGCTGCACATATCTCGTTCTCAGGGCACACTCAGATGAGCGCTCCATACAACTAAAACCAAACCTCGAGTTTCCCCGAGGGGGCGCTGCACAGGACTCTAGTTTGGACCAACACTCAGAGGAGCACTGGCCCGGGGGGGGGGGGGCTAAACAAGATGATCCTTGGGCTCCGGAAACCCAAGGGAAAAAGAGGCTAGGTGGAAAATGGTAAAACCAAGGTTGGGCATTGCTGGAGGAGCTTTATTCAAGGCGAACTGTCAAGGGGTTCCCATTATCACCCAACTGCGTAAGGAACGCAAAATCCGGGAACATAACACCGATATGACGGAAACTAGGGCGGCAAGAGTGGAACAAAACACTAGGCAAAAGGCTGAGCCTTCCACCCTTTACCAAGTATATAGATGCATTAAGATAACAAGATAATATAATGATATCCCAACAAGAAAAATAATGTTCGAACAAGGAACGGTCTCCAATCTTCACCTGCAACTAGCAACGCTATAAGACGGGCTGAGCAAAGCGGTAACATAGCCAATCAACGGTTTGCTAGGACATGGTGGGTTAGAGGTTTGACATGGCAATTTGGGAGGCATGATAAGCAAGTGGTAGGCATCGTAGCATAGGCATAGCAAAAGAGCGAGCATCTAGCAAAGCAAAGATAGAAGTGATTTCGAGGGTATGATCATCTTGCCTGCAAATTTGTCAGAGTTGACTGGATCCTCGAAAGCAAACTCAACGGGCTCCTCGTTAGCGAAATCGTCTGCCGGCTCTACCCAAACAAGACAAACGAGCAAAAAGGACACAATCAACCACGTGCAAAGCTCAAACAACATGATGCAAACATGGTATGCTATGCGGGATGTGATATGTGATGCATATGCAAGATTTGACAAGGAATGATTGAACCTGACCTCAACTTGTAAATCCAAGTGTGCCACTGGAAAGTTGAGGTGATTTCGGTTGAAACCAATATAAAGAACACCGGAATCGGAGGTACGGTTTGGAAATGGCAAGCAAAACAAATATGGCACCAGTCTGCGATAAACAGCAAGTAGCCATATAAATGCATCAAGATAATTATGCTACAGCACTCAAACATGGCAACAAAATACATGGCAGGGATCCACTCATGATACTTAACAAAAGATGAACACTGAGCTACAGCCAATTCATTCATTACCAGGTTCAAACAAGCATGTCAAAAGTGCAACAAAATACATGGCAGGGTTGCTGTAGAGAAATCATCACAAGTGCAATAAGTTAGAAACTGCCCTAAATGGAATATGACAGAAATGACATTTTCCTTATTTGGAAACATCCGGATATGGACTTGCCCGAAATGGAAAATGAGGACTTTCCATAAATGGAAAACGTGGGGATAAGGGAAAAAAAGAAAGAGGAGGGCGCTGAGAGGCCGACTGGTGGGACCCTTCTGTCATAGAAACAGCTATCCCAGAAGAGAGAGAAAAAGGGGCTCTAACACACTGCCCTTGGGGGGATTCGAACCCTGTTCTGCCGGGTGGATGAGATGGGTCGCTACCACTGGGCTAGGATCGGTATGCTGGTTGGCAAGGGGCTCGGGTCTACTTGACACAACCCAGGGCCATGGCTATCTTCTCCATACGTGCACAGGGAAGACGGTGACGGCACCGACGAGCGGCGGTGCGTCTAGCGGAGCAGAAGAGCTCCGGCGGGCGCACGGGATTGAGATGGGAGCACATGCGTGGTTGCGTGCATGCAACAGAGGACTGTGCGCTCCAGCACGAGCGTAGCTCTGCTCGGGGCCATGGCGTTCGCGGCGAGCAGGGAAGCAAGCAATGCGGCGGGAGGCAAAACCGGGCGCGTGGGGAAAAGTGGTGTGGGTGCGCGTGCAACAGACAAAGCTGCTGCGAATGTGCGAGTGCACGTGCGGCAGCTCGAGTACGAGCTCATGCTCGTCTTGGGTATGGCGGCGGCAAGGCTGGGCGAGGCAGCTGCTCCTCGCGTTCGAGCGGACGCGTGAAGGATGGGGCATGAGGCGACTGCATCTAGGCAGGAACCGGAGCGCGGGGACGCACGGGCGCGCTGCAGCAAAAACACAACAAAACCATGGACTTCGCTGGAGCATCGGGAGCACAGCAAAGACATGGATCTACCGAGTCTCATGGGGCCCTATATGCCATGGAAAGAAAGGGAGAGGTAGGTGCGTTACCCAGCTCACCCTAGGACACGATGGGGTAGACCGGAACAAGCCGTAGACGACGCGATGGAGCTCTGAACTTGGTGGGGCTGCTGTCCGCTAAGCAGAGGAAGAAAACGACCGAGGGAGTCGATCTGGAAGCCTTGTGATCACGTGCAGCGTGGAAGCAGACGTAGGGGAACTTGGCGTTCCTCTCCACGGTGGCAGAGGGGGTCGGAGGCGCGGCATAGACGGCTACTCCGAGCTCGAGCTCAAGCTCGGCCGGAGCATGGTGGGCAGGGCGACGACATGGCGTGCCTAGCCTTACCTGGCGGCGGCGAGGGAAGACGAGGGTCTGGATGGACAGAGGAGAGACCGGGGTAGGGTTTGGACATGCTTTAAAGGGGCTAGGGGCGTTAGACGGCCGTCAAATCAACCGAGGCATCGACGTGGACATGCTGGATGCTTGCCGTACAGGAGGTTGACGACGTCTCTGTACGCGTGGGCTGATTGGGCCGAAAGAGGTAAGTGGGCTAGCTAGCTAGAGGGAAAAAGGCCCAGGTGGCTGCACTAGGGGGGGGGCTCTCCCCTTTTTCTTAACTCTGTAAATTTAAATTCACAGCTGTAGAAAAGGAAAAGTCAAGGGAGGTTTGAGAGGTATATGGCAGAAACAAAAATATCCACGAGCTCCTGGAAATATGCTCTATTTAATAAAATTGGTTTGGACTATTTTAGAGGTAGAAAAATGAAGCAAGTTTGAATAAAATTTAAACTTGATGCATTTTTGGACCCAACCAAAACAATTCTAAAAGAGGTGAAAATTGGCAGAGGGGTTCTGGACATGTAGCAAGATTTACAGGGAGAAGATGAACACTAAAAGAGAAGGGAAAGTGACACTTGTAAAAAGAAAGGAATAGAAGGAGAGGTGGTGATGCATGGAGGTGGTGATGCATGGAACACACATAGAACATGCAACAACATATCATGCATGAATGTCATGGAAAAGCAAGTTGGCATAAGCCCAACACAAACATAGATATGCACATGATGCAAACATATGATGAGGGCATAGTGCAACAATGGATGACAAAAGAGATATGACAAAGCAAAGACAAGAAAAGCGAAGACAAACAAAACAAACCCAGAAAGAAACCCACAAAGAGGAAAACCACTTAGAATAGATGAAGAACAAGATGGATATATTGCCAAAATGGGAAGTTTTACATCTGGGGTGTTACACTTATCTACCAACTCCCAGTAGTTGTTGAATGTTGCCACCATCAACTGCATGCTCATCTCATCATTCGGCCCTTCCATAAACTTCTCCTCCTTCGCGGGATCGGTGGCCACATCATTTGGGGCATAGCGATATAACTTACTAAACTCCTCTACATACTGACCTACAGTACGATTCCCCTGGCGTAAGTTGCGAAAGTCACACTTCTTCATGCTCATAGATCCAGTTCAGACATGGGTTGTGCGGAAAGCTTGCTGAAACTGCTCCCAAGTGACATTGGCTATGGGAAAGGTGGTTGTGTAATTCTCCCACCATGCGGCTGCGGGTCCATCTAATTGGTGTGCGGCAAAACGCACCTTCTCTGCATCTGTGCAACCGGCGGTGGTTAACTCCCTTCCAATCCCGCGTAGCCAGTCATCCACAACTATGGGCTCGATGCTACTGGAAAACACCGGCGGTTGTAACCTCAGAAAACGGGCTAAGTTGTCAACTGGAGGTGGTGGAGGAGGGTTGTTGTTGTTGTTGCCCTGATTCTGAACTAGCAACTGCATCAGTGTATTTGTGTTGCTAGATCAACTGAGTGAGATCCGGTGGGAAAACAAATCTGGGGTCACTCTCGGAGGCATCTGATGGGTTTAGGGGGGAGAGATTAGAATAGACTGAGGTCTAATGAGAAAGCACTACCCATATGCACATGAGACAAACACAATCATAACATATCACTCAATCAATCAAGCAAGGGCATACAATCGATCTTACTATCGTTACAATTCTTGGACTACTAATATTTACATGGGGGAATACTACTAATCATATGGTGGTCTACAAGAAATTTTGACCGATGGAAGACTCCATGATATCCGCTCCAGCTTCATCTTCATAGTCGTCATCACTACTATCGGGGTCGGAGTCGGTGCCGTCGATGATGATGTAGTCTTCAGAACGAATCTCCTTAGGTTCATCATCTTCATCTCCTGGCGCGGGGTCTCCCATGAAAACTCCTAGCTTCCTTGTCATGTCATCATTCTTCTGCACGAGTATCATCATTTCCTCCTCATATCCATCGCGTATAGACTTAAGCTCCTCTTCTAGCTCTGTGATCCTGGTCATCACCTTCCTCAAATCTATCATGCTTGCGCACATCTGGTTCTCCTGGCGACGTATGTGATGGTCTAACTCCTGGATAAATGCTGCAATGGACCTGTCCTTCCTGGTGCTGATCATCTCCCATTGCTCATCCCGGCGCCCACATATCTGGTCGATAGTGTCCTTAAGCTCCTTGCGGTAAACTTCGCCGATGCGTCCCATGGAAATATGGGCTGCCATGCTCTACTCTAGACTCCAGGTTGGTGCATCAAAGGAAAACTCTATGGGTCAGTGACTGGCGTGAATGTGCTTCCTGGAACTTGAACTCGAATCCACCAATGCTCCTCTTCTGGTAAAGTGGTAGTGTAGGTGCCGGTGAAGCTTGGTATTCCGATGTTCATGTACCTAGTGACTTCCTTCAAGTGTCTTCCAAACGGGGTGTCTTCATCCGGCTGTGTAAACTTGTTCCTTGCGTCCGCCATCCTAAAGAGTAGAAAATGGAGAGGAGTAAGAAATGAGTAGAGAAGAGTGATGTATGTCCCATCTTAATGGTTGTGTCCTACATTCAGCGTGTGCTCTGATACCATCTTGTAGCGACCCGACCTCGAACGGTCAAGTCTCTGTGCTTCAGTGCCATCCCTGGATCGGTAATGCTGATACACACAATACTCGAAGGATTTATAACAGAGTAGCAATCACACACTTATTACCTCGAATGTCGCAAAAGAGAATTTATTACAATAAATATGGCCTAAGGCCATCTAATTAAGATAACATAGAAATGCTTGGAAGATATAGTGAGTCCATCAACTCCAACGGCATAGCTGAGTGCATGACAAACGACCTATGGCATCTTACTCATCATCTCAAAAGTCTGCAACATGATAGTTGCAGCCCGAAAACGGGTCAACACATTGAATATGCTGGCAAAATAACACAAGAGAATAATGAACAGATAAATGCTATCACTTAATGCATATATGGCTGGTGGAGGCTTTATGGTTATATTGTTTTGTGAAAAGCCAATTTTTCCATACAACAAAGGAATATATTTTATTTTAACTATCATGGTAGTTGAAACATCACTAAGAAGGTTCCTCCAACTCAATCCCAATTAAAGTAGTCATTAACATCCCAACAAATTAATTTAGAGTGATGAGATCAAATTAATAATTCAAGTACTAGATACTCAAGATGTCCATAACCGGGGACACGGCTAACCATGATTAGTTTATACACTCTGCAGAGGTTTGCGCACTTTTCCCCACAAGACTCGATCTCCTTCGTTGGATTTCTTGCACTACAGGGTGTTTGAGAAACGGATGACCGAGACACAGTCTTTTAGAAGCATTAACTCTTTACTTTGGGTGGACCGTTACACCTACTTTCCCCTACATCTGCTAGCCCACCAGTGAAAGAGGTCACACAACATACTCAACTATGCCAAAGCCCATAATGGCTTGTGGCTGCACACGGAAGTTTCTAGCATGAATAATCTTATGATCCCTTTGAGCCTGGGTGGCGGACCGTAGGATGATCACACGGGTACTCCGGGATATCCTTGGACAGCACTGGATTCTCCAGGTGCCCACAAGCAATCCACCCAGATGTATATTAAAGTTGCCACCTTAAGTTGAACAAATAATTAACAACTCACATCTGTCATGGATACACTCGAACCCAAACCACGTCTATGAGCATAGCATGGCAATAAAAGCATAACGTAGAAGTAACTCCCAGGGGTTTTTATAATAAAGCAGGTAATAGTTTCTACCTCATCATCTACTTCCCAGACCCACATTTAAGATATCCTACTCATGCAATGTGTGAGGGTTGAAACTAATGCATAAAAACTGGGTGATAAAGGGGTATGATCAAAGTGTTACTTGCCTTGCTGATGATCCGCAAAACCGAGAGACTCGTAGTAGCACGCTTCACACTCTGGGTGTTCTATCACAAACAAACAATAACATACATAAGCAATCAAGCAAAGATACAAGGGTAAAACTCAAATAAGAATATCTAACCAGAAAGTTCAAGCAAAGAACTCCGGTTTGCAAAAAGAATCAAATCAAATGGAGCAACAAAACTCAAACTACGAAAGAAACAAGATCCTATTCCTAATGTAGACTAAAGTCAAATTTTACAGTACCAAAATCTTGTTCAAGTTGGTTAAACGGAAAGAGGGCTTAGAGACGAAGATCTAGGCGCTTGTTTCACCTGATTCGGATAAACAAGCGAAAAGATATACTAGATCAAAGATTAGGGCAGAAATCTCGATCGAAAATAATCACGGAAAAACCCTGGAAAAGGAAAATTGACGAACAGGCTAACGAACGAACGTTCGGTGTCTGCGACTAACGGATGAACATCGTTCGTTAAAACGAACGTACAGACGAACATCCGCGATTTAACTAAACCGGGAAAAATAAAAAAGAAACCGATCTAAAAAAATGAATTAGGGTTTCAAAAAACCAAACGGTTTTCTTGTGAAAACCGCCGGCTGCGGCTACCTTAGCTAGGTCGGTGGCATGCAGTGGCGGCGGGATGGCAGAACGGTGATGCGCGGCCGCGCGGCGCTGTGGCGGCGCCGGCGGAGGGCAGCGCGGCGGAGCAGCGGCGGCAAGGCCCGGTGGCGGCGGCTTAGGGTTTCGGGCGGGGCTGGCGGCTTGCTGGGCCTCGGGGTCGCGGGGGCGCGGCTTATAAGGCTGGCCGGGTCAAGTGTCGAGGTCGGACACGGCCCGGTAGGTCGGTTACCTTTTTTAAAATAAATCCTACCGCGGAAAAACAAATAAAAGAAATACTAAACAGACTCCAAAAATCCTGAAATAAATTTTCACGATGCTCTAATAATATTGCATACAAAGTGAACATTTATATAGACCTCCAATACAGTTTTGAAAAACGCATTTTTCCTAATTCAAATAAAATTGCAATAAAACCCAAATAAAATAACTTATTTGATTTTAATATTTTTCCTATAATATTTCATTTATTTCGAAGAAGTCATATTATCTCCTCTCATATATTTTAATATGGAATATTTTCGGGAAAAAATCAAAACCAAATGATCCTCTTTTCAAAATTTGAGAAAACTCAAATATGAAAATAACGAAATCCCCAACTCTCTCCGTGGGTCCTTGAGTTGCTTAGAATTTCGAGGATCGCAGAGCAAAAATGCAATAAAATATGATATGCATGAATGACCTATGTATAACATTCCAAATTGAAAATTTGGGATGTTACAACAGGATATTATAAATTTCCAATCTACCACATAACCACGGGCATCGCTCTCGAAAAGATTAAACCCTGCAGGGATGTCCCAACCTAGTCCATCACAAACTCTCACGATCCATGGAGGAAAATCTTCCGTTCCAGAACAACCCGATCAAGCTCGAAATACAGGTTCACAAGTTCTTCGTAGAAAGGAAAACTATCCCAAGGAGATCTCTCGGTGAGTCAGATACCTGTCCAGAGCCGCGCGCTCTCTATCTACGGACTCATTCGTCTATGCTCAATGGACGATGGTCAAATACCCCGAGTTGCCCCGAGGTGGCACTGCCGACTCATAGGCAGGTGGACCAACACTCATGTCGAGGATTGGCTCGGGGTTGTTGATTATGAATCCTCGGGTACCGATAAGTCCCTATGCAAGTTTTAGTTGTTATTAGGCAAATGGTAAAACCAATGTTGGATCTCCTCGGGAAAGCTTTAGTTTAGGCGAAGAATCAAGGGGGGCTCATAAACCCCGACTGTGTTTGGAACACAAATTCAAGGAACATAACACTGGCATGACGGAAACTAAGGCACCAAGAGTGGAACAAAATGCCAAGCAAAAGGCCAAGCCTTCCACCCTTTACCAAGTATATAGATGCATTAATTAAATAAGAGATATTGTGATATCCCATGATATCCATGTCCCAACATGGAACAACCTACACTGCACCTGCAACTAGCAACGCTATAACAGGGGCTGAGCAAGCGGTAACATAGCCAAACAACGGTTTGCTGGGATGGTGGAAAAGGTTAGAGGCTTATCATGGAAATTTGGGAGGCTTGACAAACAAATGGTAGGTAGCACGACATAGCATTATCATCGAGACAACTAGCAAGCAAATATAGTAGTGGATATCCAAGGTAACGGTCATCTTTCCTGAAATCTAGCTCGGAAGAAGACCGAATCCATGAAGAAGACGAACGGGCATAGATGAACGACTCCTCACAAGCACAACATAATCGAAACTATAGAGAAGAAGAACAATTGGAAAGAAGCAAACAACATGATAAACAACCATCACATAAACATGGCACGATGCACAATCAAGTATGATGCAATGTCCATTTTAATGAGGCATGGTATGGCAAAGTGCAACAAGCAACACTGCAAATTAAGTGGAGCTCAATATGCAACGAGTTGCATATCAACGAAACCCGATGTTTCAATAATTTATTTCACTCTAGTTTACGCACTCATGAACTTTAAATGTTGGTTAACATGGCAAGAGGTGAAGCATAAATAAACTACTTATCGCGGCAAGTTTAAATAAGGCCGGAGCAACAAACAACAATTCCGGAAAATCCCCATGTGCATATTTTGGATTTGGTACTGTTCTATTCTAAACACAATTTTATTTTTTGTAAACATGCAAAGTAAGTGCCCCATGTTAATCTATGTACTTTTCTAAACAATTTACATATAAAGTTCATTTAGTTCAGAGCTATGGTTAATTAGTTACTAAATAAACCATTTAGCATGTCATTTATGCAAATTAATGCAAACATCAATTTTACACATATTATGCAAATTAATGCTTACTGTACTCTGTTCGTGTAGAACAAGTGCTTAAACCATAAGAACAATTGTTCTCATTTAAGATTCCATTGCTATGGTGCATACTGCTTTGCTCTGGTATCACTTTATTTACTCATAAAAACTTGTTTTTACATTGAAGGATCCAATCAAAACTCCAATGGCACAACAGGTATGTCTAAACATGTTTCTCTAACAAGTTTGCTCTTCTAAATTGCTCTGTTGATTTCAATTTCAATTGTGTATATAGTTGAATTCTCATATCGTGCACATTACTAGCATCACAACAGAACCAATAGTTTTGTTGTACATGTATACCCGTGGTACCCTTCTGAAATCTTGTTGTGCCGTCTAGTTTCCCACACTTGTATTCTTTTAATGCCGCTTTGTCTTGAACTGATATGATTCGAAATGTGTCTCTATTTTGACTTGGCAAGACAATGCAGTGACCATAGGACATAGATATATGTTTTTATTATTTTATTATGTACTACTTGGCAATAGAAGAGTTGGTAGTTTAATCCTGTCCACCTTACTACTGAACTGTTTCACCAAAATGAGTTTCATATACTACATGCTAAACCTATTATGTGTCTGCTTGTTTCTTCTTTTAGAATGATGACATAATATTGGGGAAGAGTACTTTATTAAGCAATGTTAAAGGAAGTAATGCAGATAAGGTTCAAGATAGTGAGATATCCTTGTTGGTTTCTAACATATCTCATAAAACAACTAAGAAAAACTATCTTGAAGACCGTGAGACAACCCCAAAGTCATGTCTTGATGTAGTGTTCGAGTTACTGGACACTACCGCTGGCACAAGCTCTTCAAACTCACTGACTGAATCAGTTCGGTTTCTTGAGTCTCAACTACAAGCTGAAAGACATCGATCAGCTCTGCTGCGACAAGAATCCGAAGGACTGCGGAAGTCGCTCGAAATTCAGATGCATACTTTCTAGTACAACAGCAAGCGTTGGAGGATTTTAGCGCCAAACAGGAGAAATCTAATAAGCTTGCAAAGCTTATTGCCAGCATGGTGGATACCCAGGATAATGTTCTTGAGCTCTTCTGAAGTTGTTTCAGTTAATATGCTGCTTTGTTCCCTATATTTGCACTGGTGGCGAACTTTGATGCCCAGTGGATGTAATATGAGTAATAGCCATAATAGCCTAACGTTAGTTCTTTGCTTATTTATTTCCTTATCGTCTTGTTTAGTTATTTTCTTGTAGTCACTGCAGTCCTATTTCCGTGTTTTTCTAGTGGCCACAATAAACTATTTTTTAAAACTAGGCCACAATAACCATGGGCAACATACGGACCGTTGTAACCATGGTCCTACTACCTGTTGTAGTGCCATGGGCTTCCTACGGGCCGAAGGATACATGGGCCTTCTACGAGCCATATAATCAATGGGCTTTATACGAGCCGTATAATCGATTGGCAAAACATGGGTCGTACTACTCGTGGACCAATAACGGACCGCAAAATGGCCTACAATGGGAATCATCTATTTATGGCCCGACCATAATTGGCCGTTAACAGGCCGATATGTTAACGGGCTTCATTCTATCGACAGGCATAACGGTTCGTTAGTGGGCCGTATTTGGTGACGCTATGAAAATGGCCCAACAAATTAACGGGCAACAAACGGGTCGACTCTAGCGATGGGCTGAATTTGTCCCACAAGCGGAATAGGCCAGTAATGGACCATAAGTAATCGAATGCCGGAAATGAGCCCAAGAATAAATGGTCACTTAGAAGGCCAAAAGATAACACGGACTGGAAACGGCCCAATGGAATAACCAGCCGTTAATGGGTATAAAGCGATATACTGTTCATTATGGGTTAGTTTCACCACGGGTCGTCATTGGGCCCAGGTTTACAAAGGGCCTCATACGGGCCGAAAGACATCACGGTCCATACATGGGCTGGAAGTTACAACATGTTGCAATCATATTGGGCCCAGATGACGCCACTGGTCCTAATTTGGATAGGCTATAACGGGTCATAAGTTAGCGGGCTATAGATGGGCTATATATGAAAAGGCCATTAATAGGCTTTTTGTGGGCCGGCCCACTACCTTTTCACCAAGTCAAATGGGCCAGCCGTTTCACCTGAATGGGCCATTGTTGGGCCTTGCCACGTGTCGACGTATCATAGGCGCCTCTCGTCCAATGAGTGTATGACATCTATCCCAATGCCGAGCCGACATGTGGTTCCTCTCGCCATTGAGAATTTTACACGTGGAAAATCCCCATTCGTCCGGGATGTTAATGGGTTATCGGATCCAAACCGGAACCCGATAGCTTAACGATGACCCATTATGGTGGATGCCATGTCTCGGTTACCCTTGATGAAAACACTTCCATGACACACCATTAATCGTCATGGAAGTGGACACTTCTGTGATGATAATTTCAATATTGTCATGGAACACTTCTACGATAGCACGTGTATGACTATCTTGATTCTGTCATAAAATCGCCATCGATGTACATGGATGATACAAAACATGACCTACTGTGACAAACACGTGTCATCACAGAAGTAGTTTTTTTGTAGTGATGATAAATGGCGTTTCAAGAAATTAGAAGCAGTACATGTTATAAATAATATGAAAGATGCAACCATTGTCACATTTCATACACTAAAGGAGTATCGTCATAAGTGATTGATGCGGGGTACAAAAGAACACTAGTTTTATGTAAGGACATGCTTAATGGACAGGTCTAGTATGTACCAAAAACAGGAAGGCATGTCACACTAACAGGTATAATGTATAAACTAAGAAGAATAGCACATACAATTTAACTAGATTGAAAGAATTATAAACTAGATACCATATGCAGCATGCAACCACATATCTGTAGCTCCAAAGATGCGATTCTATCCCCATTAGGTGATGAATTCATGATTGGGGCACAACCTCATTTCGAGCTCATAGCAAGGTGGATATCATTACAACATACCATGTACTGAATAAATGAGAATACAAGAGAAAGGCTTACACTCGCCACGAGCTACAAGAATACATGGGTACATCAATACATAGCAATCATCATGCAGAAGAGGAGGACCTGACTACGGACGAAATCAAACGAAAAATATGAACGACATCCACCCTGCTAATCCTAGGTCCCCGACCCGGAACCTATCCCTTGATCGAAGAAGAAGCAGAAGAACTCAAAACAAGCAAGCATCGCTCTCACGTCAAAGCTTTGCTTCACCTGTACCTGCACCTTTAGTTTATACTTAAACAGTGCATACTAGACCTGTATCTGAAAAGATAGGAAAACAATAGCTATACTTAAATGGTGTTGCAAAACAGTAGCACATATCCATAGCTCGGCATGACAAAACATGATAATCTAGACGAAGGGGATACTGACCTGCCTGAGGAAGATTATATATAATTTCATAAGTGCTTGGTTGATTTCCACCTTCGGCTTCACTGCTTGTTTGCTACTCCACACAAGACAGGATCGTTCTGCACTGCGATCAGCAAGTCAACGTACGAATAAGCTTATTTCATCTTGCGGTGGTGATTGTATCTAGTTACGAATGTAGGAATACAAGGAGCACCATGAGGTTAGCTGATAGCAGGTAGATGTAGCCATATAAATTTTGTCCGGTGCTACCAAAATTGAGGTTTGTATCCCTTCCCGTTATGAGAATTCTTCTTGAAGTTGGTAGAATGTGACGGCTTGTTCTTTGCATCAAACTTGCCTTTCCCCTGAGACTTGTTCGTGTTGTTTTGGGGTTGGTTGGGCTGGAAGTTCTTCTCATGTACCGTGTGGGCACTAGAAGCTCCCTCGGCGACCCAAGCACATGTGTCTTTTGCTCTCGCCTTCTCTTCAAAATGAGGAGTGCTAATGAGATCCAAAACGGAAAACTCATGTCTCTTGTTTTTCATAGAAGTAGCAAAATCGTTCCACAAAGGTGGAAGCTTGGCAATGATGGTCCCAGCAACAAATTTGTCGGGCAAACACACTTGAAGTACTCAAGTTCCTTAGAGAGTGATTGTATCTCATGAGTCTGCTGAACAACAGAGCGCTCATCAGTCATCTTGTAGGCACATAATTGCTCCATGACGTACAACTCGTTGCCAGCACCCGAGGCCCCAAACATGGCCTCGAGCATAGCCCACATGCCTTTGCCGCTGTCAAGCGACATATATGAATCCATAATGGAATCGTCAAGAACACTCAGCAGGGTGGCTTTGAAGAGGGTATCCATGTTCTGAGGCTTACCCTTAGTGGCGTCATAGCAGTACATGATCTGAAACCAATATACTGCTCTTGTGCGCCACCTTTTATATTGCACCCCCTTAAAAGTAAGCTGCTTAAAAAGCGCAGCAAAACCACTCGGAGTAAATTGCCTATAATCAGGTTTTTGGATTGGATTGTTTAATATATGAGCGATTTACTATGAGATGTAATCCGAATCAATAGTAAATAGATCATGACAATAATTGCAAAGATCAAAGTAATGATGTGGACTAAACCAGGAGGACAGAATCACATACTATACAGCGGGAGCAGAACCGCTGTGGTTGATGTTGTCACTTATGTTGTTGATGAAGAGGTTACCGAGGTCGGGGAAGAAGGCTATCGTTGAGGAAGTCGTCGCTGGCAGCAGTCAAAGGAGTGTGCTCCCCCAAAAACCGGATCGCCCCTCTCCCGTACAGGATCACAAAAGATAGGGTTCAGA
Organism: Triticum aestivum; assembly: GCF_018294505.1. NCBI lineage: Eukaryota > Viridiplantae > Streptophyta > Magnoliopsida > Poales > Poaceae > Triticum > Triticum aestivum. The sequence continues at coordinate 277,727,506 of NC_057803.1, read as the reverse complement.
GGACTATTGTCCCTTCTCGCGGTGCACACCGGAAGGAGCGATGGAGAAGAATTGCACGGCGGCACTAAGATCTGGAATGGTGCGAAACCATATGATACAGCGGTGGCTAGGGTAGAGTCTGTCAGGTTGGTCATGCGAGTAATACCAAGTAGTACATAATAGTAGGCCTTTGGCCCAAACCCCACGTACAAGTCAATAATAGCCCCACTATCCAAAAGAATCAGAAACAGCTGAGTAATTAAGGCATCCATTATTTATTAATTAATGACTTAATAAATTTTCCGGCTCACACCACACTTAGAGCATGGTTAATAGTATAGCCAACACCCGGCTATATGAAGTTGACACATCATCTAGAACCAACCTAATACGTAGCCTCCTTACAATAGTTAGTCCCTTTAATATAATACTATATCATTAATAATGGCCCCACCTTTTGTCTCACAAAGTATGTGTAGTCTGAAATACCAGGCGTGTAGTGGGCGGTGCCCTTGATCGGCGCAGCGCTTCAACGGCGGAAGAAGTGAGAGGCCGCGTCGCCCTGACTTGCCATCAATGTGGAGCGGCCGGCTCAGCTCGCGCCGGGGCGGGAAGGTTTCGATTTTTTATTTAGTTGATGTGCTGCTTCTGTCCAATATTCGCATGTGGTTGTTTCTAGAATAAAAAAAGGAGGTACCCCTACTTATGTTACTCCCACTATGGCTAGCCTTGCGCTTGGCTCTTCGCCTCTTCCGGAAGTCGAACAATAACGATGGTACTACGGTAGTACTTCTGGCAATTTGACACCAAATGAACTGCTGAACATCCACCGCTTGTAAGCAAAAGTTTCTCCTCATGTTGCGAGCCATCACGCATGCGTTGGCGAGGGAGAAGGCGTAGTAGGCAAGCTTCTTGTCATTCTGCGAGTTGACGGTACACATCAAAGTTATTTAGTACGTACACTCTCCAAAAAAGGGCTGACCATGTCATGGCTACAATCACGTGCTCCGTCGTTGAGTATGTGCACTATTCACGTGCCATCAAGGATAAAAAATATTGCGTAGTAGGAGCAGGTGCCATCGACCTGCATGACTCACTTATGCACTACTTATCTAATTATCTCCATTTTTCTTGCATTACACGTGCACCTTGATGCTAGACGTCTCGCGTGTTGGAAAAAGCATGAACAAAGCTCATGTAAAAAAGAGTGGAAGAACATAGATTCCCGACGACAGAGAAGGAGCAAGGAACCTCGCGGTGGAGCGTCTGCAAGGAACCTTGCGGGTTTTCCCCTGTTTTTTGTCGCTTGCCCACCTATAAACAAATAAAAGAACATGGACTCTTCGCTAACCACTAGAGACGATACATCAGGATGCTAAGTCGAAGATATTTTATTAGTTTATACTCCCTCTGTGTCGGTTTATAGGGCGTGCCCATAGTTCTAGGTCATCGATTTGACTAACTAAATATGAGTTATATGTCACCAATAGTATATCATTAGAGTCTTAAGTGGATGTAGTTTCTAAACATATATTTTTCATCCAATATGATACATATTTAGCTAGTTAAATTGTCAACCTAGAATGACGTGCATTTCTTATAAACTGAGATGGAGGAAGTATTGATAACCACTCAAGAAGCCACGCATGTACAGGACGCATGCAGCCACACATGTACACACGCCGATGCACTAACTCATGCCGATCCAACTCATGCACAAACATGCATAGCATGGAGCACACAATGCACATACACAACACATGCATGCACACACACTCGGCCGCGGAATGCACGTGAATAACACATGCATGCCCACACACGAGGCTGCATGGAGGCGTGCACCATCTTCGACGACATCCGGTTCGTCGTGCTACGGTGAAGCTCGCACACAACGGCTCCTACGAATCTCTTGCAGCACCTCTTTGCCGTTGTTGCTCAACGACTAGCCGGAGACGAAGACGACCACAGCCTCGGCCTTACAGCTAGCACCGATGGAAAAGCACGCACATTGCATGCACACGAGCATGTACGAAGTTCCCACGACATGGTGCGTCCCCAGTCGCCTCTACTCCTTCTGTGCATGTTGTCTATGAAGGCAGCTGCATTCCTAATGATGATGTGGGTGAGATCTTCTAGGACTCAGATGATGACGAGGAAAATTATGGGGGGGGGGTTGTCTCCAATAGTGTTCCTCAGCTCGCACCTCTTGCTTCACGGTGAACGTATGGAGTTATGATTGATGTTCTTAGTCCTACTTAAAATTGGTACACTATATATAGAATAGAAGAATAGAAGAAGAAGATAGTATAGATATAGACACCCGCGTGGAATGCGAGAAACCAACTCCGGCCACACACGTCCGTTCAGGAGCAGGACGCCAGCCAAGCTCCTCCTTCCACCATTTTGTCCACCCTTTCGGCGGCATCCGACGAGCAGGAGGAGCAGTTCTCTGGCATAAAAGCTGTCTGGGTGGCCCGCCGAGCCCGGCAGCTCGCTTCTCCACCTACCTCGCCTAGCCCGTCGGAGGAAGTTGCCTCACTAAGCCAGCGTGTGGTTCCGCAGCTGGCCTCTCCAATATAGCTCGAGGAAGAGTGCCGACTTGCTCTATGTCGGCTTGTCGGGGAGCACGGCGGCACGGGCATCATCGCTGCCCTCAACGCTGCCGCGTCGTACAACGCCTCCAATGTGTGCCACTGCGCCATCCGCCGTCAACGCGCGCGTAACCGCGAAATGCAGGCGGAGAAAGAAGCCGCCACAGATATCAAAGAGGTGATGCGGCTACGCGGATGTGGACGAGGTGACGGGCAGCACGTCCCCGACCGCTGCCATCATTGAGGAAAAGTAGAACACGGGAGGCCGACGCCGCGAATACAGCCGGTGTCTTGCTCGATTCTTCTTCTGCCGGATGCTGGAGGAGGACAAAGAGATCGGGTGGCAGCCATTTAGATTAGGTATTTTAATTCTACCAGGCTGGTTGTAATGGGACTATTATAGGTAGAATCATGCATGCCAACTACTCCCTCCTTTCCTAAATATAGGAGTATTATAAGAGCATGGTTACTAGTATAACCAGCTGATGACTACATGACACTGCCATGTCATCTATAGCCAACCTTGTAGCCTTCAAGTATAATACTCCCTCCATCTAGGTGTCATCTTACGAAAACCAAATAATCCCAAAATACTTAGGCGCGGTGCATTAACTTCTACCTCTTTTCTTGTTTCTTGACATATCAACCAATAAGAGATGTGGGTGTGCATGCTTTTAATGACTTGAGACTAGCAAACACGACATGCAGTGGTCAGTTCATTGCATGCAATGCTATTAATTAGAAAATAAACATTAAGTGTGAGGCGGTTCTATAGGTGGGCCGGCGGCGTAGGCCAATTCCTCTCCAAACACCTAGGGCGGTGGTTGAACTGAACAAGTATAACTAGTTTCTAGTGGGTACATTGACGTGGCATCGAAAGGGTGTGGTAGCTAACTCTTGCAAAATAATTAACTACCATGTTGGCATACATGAGCATTGGAACCACTTGTCAGCGTGCTGGACGGAGCAAGGAACGCAAGACAAAATGGAGTGTTGAAGGGTGCGAATCGATTGTCTCATGTGTGATGACCACTGGAGCAATACACTCAGGTACTACGTTAAAAAATTAGTGCAAACACAGCCGGTTATACTATGAGTAGGTGACCGTGTGCTTGGCTCTTCGCCTCTTCCGAAAGTTGAACAATGATGATGGCACTACAGTCGATAGTGTACTACTAGTAAACAAAGCTTCTCCTTGTTTGCGAGTAGACCGGAGACATCAAAAGTAGTCTCCAAAAAGGGTTGACAATGTCCATGGCTACCATCTTGTGCTCCATCATTCAATGTGTGGTTCTCGTCGTTCTGCAAGTTGATGGGACACATCAAATTTAATACTACCTCCGTCCTGGTTTATTGGTCCCCATTGTATTTCATGCCAAATTTTGACCATAGATTGAACTAACAAAATATTCATGCATGTCACGAAAAATTATTACATTGAAAACTATGTTCAAATATGATTCCAATGGTAAATTTTTTGTTGACATGCATTAACATTTTGTTAGTTAAATATTTGGTCAAAATTTGGCACAAACTATAAAGGGGACCTATAAACCGGGACGGAGGTAGTACGTATTCAGTACTCTCTCCAAAAAGGGCCGACCATGTCCATGGCTACCATCCCATGCTCCGTCATTGAGTACATGCACTATTCACATGCCATCGAGGAGGAAAAATATTACGTAGTACTAGGTGCCATCGTAGTGCACGACTCACTTATGCACTTCTTATCTCCATTTTCTTGCGTGACACGTGCACCTTGATGCAAGATGTCCCACGTGTTGCAGAAGGATGAACAAAGCTCATGTCAAAAAAGAGAGTGGAAGAACATAGATTACCGACGACCGAGAAGGAGCATGGAACCTCATGGTGGAGTGTCTGCACTCATAATATTTTATATTATTTAGTGATATAAAATCAACCAATCATATCCACAGTAGACCAGAAGAGTACGAAAGACGGCAGCCCAGTGTAGTTACATCATACTGTACGTGGCCAACCCACCATATTTCTTGGCCTCTGTGCGACACCTAGCTCTAGTAATCCACCAGCCCGTATCGCTTCTCGCTCCTCGTCTCTCTCAAAATGCGGCGGGCTGGTGTTTTTGCCGTCTACTGAGGTCGGTTAACTCATCACATGTTAGCAACATGCCAAGATCATTCTAAAAAAATTACTTTACTCTATTGTTATGCCAAGAAGAGGAAGCGCTTTGACCGGCGGACCAAATGAGACAGGCGTGCCCTGCCGTGAGTGGGTCCAGTTTCTCGTTTTGAACTTGTTTGGTGTAGTAGTAACACTTGTTATTTACTATTGGTAAGATGTTATATACTCCCTCCATATTGTGCATCATGACCATGGAAGAGGGGAAAACGAGAGAAATTAATATTTATTTGCTAATTAATAGCATTGCATGCAATGAACTAACCATTGCATGTCGTGTTTGGCAGTCTAAGTCATGTAAAACATGCATGCCCCACATCTCTTATTGGTGGATATGTCAAGAAACAAGAAACGAGGTGGGAGTTAATGCACGTGCCTAAGTATTTTGGGATTATTTGGTTTTCGTAAGGTGACTTATACACCTAGACGGAGGGAGTAGTGCCTAATGTAATCTTCGAGGATGCCTTTGACTATTGATAAGATTTTATATAATTTGTAAATTATGTCATTCGAAGATCCTTTCACGTTCCGTTTTCAAAAAGAAAAAAGATCCTTTCACGTACAAATTTGACTGTATGCTTTAAGCAACTTGCATGTCCTATACTGCTCATGTTTGGATACTCTAACTTAGCTAGAGGTTATACTAACTCATGACTAACCCTGAACTAACTGTAGCCAAAGAGGTGTTTCGGTGACAGGGTTAGATTGACAATAAATGCACTTGATGGAGAGAGAAAAGTGTTTTTCAGTGGGCCCAAGGAGGTACTTACTCCGGGAAAGGTGTAGTGATGGTTGCTTCGCCCGAGCAACTTATTACTCTGGGAATATGGGAGTACTAGCAGATTCAAGGAACAGAGAAATGATGGTTGCTTCGTCCGAGCAACTTAGTGTGGCGAAGGTGGGGCTCTTTGATTTGATTGCTCACTAGTCATTACTACTGCGGTGCAATGACTAGGGTGAATCTTTCCTTACAGTTGTGCACTCAATATTGCTGCACGACAGGTGGAGCCAGAGGAAGGATGTCCCACATGTCGGCGAAACAAAGTTGAATTGTTTATGGCATTGCTATCAATCCTTCAGGATTTGTTTATATTTACGCATAATTTTAATGACATTGTACCGTGATGATATGAAGGTTTCAACTTTGGTTCCCGTAGGAAAAAAGGTTTCAACTTAGGATTCATGTGTCCTCTTGCCTCAAGATTATCTCGTTACAACATTCCATCAAATACAAATGAAACTACCATGGTTGCTAATGCATCTCAATGGATCGCAGATCAGCACCAATATTCACATCACAACTGAAGACAAAGTTGTGATAAGGTGTACAAACAAAGAAAAATGTATAATTGATCAAACAAAAAAACGTAACATATGTAATGTGTTTGAAACAGAGTCATGGATATATCATATATAGAGGGAGCGATCCACGAGAAGAGAGTGGAGGGATCATCAGCGTGAGATATCGTTAGAATCGAAAACAAGGATGAAGTGTGTGGCTACGTGATCGATAAAGAGTGCCATCGAATTTGTGTTTGCCCACGTCAGAGATACAAGGCGGCTGGCCTATTGGAATTTGAGAGGGCAGAGGTGCAGTTTTTCTCTGTGGCATGGATACCTACCTACAACGTTCGACTATCTGTGGGGGGGGGGGAGGGGCAGAGACCTAACTATAGAGAGGTAGATCGACTAGTATAGGTGTGGAGAAGGACAGAGACCTAGCTATGTATAGAGGGAGATCAATTGGCATCCATGCATATGTGTAGTAGAGGAATAAGGTTGGGAGAAATACAAAGGTAGAGTGTCGGAGGGTTGGTGGTGGAGTGGCGTCTGACAAATGGTGGCAGAGGCCTGCTAGACAAACAGAGGGTACAAGTGCAATATCAATAAGAGAGGGTGGGATGTCTGTCTGTCTATGCACGCACGTATGAGAGACGGGTCGGGAGGTATGCAAGGATTATGAGGGGAGACGATATGGTTGTGGTAAACATACATAACTACATAGGAAGATCAACCGTCGTGTGTCCGAGAAAGGGAGAGACATAACTAGTGAGGTAAGTCTATCTGTGCGTGGGGAAAAGAATTATAGTCGACCTAGCTATATGTAAGGAGATCAGTACGTATACATGCATGCATGTGTTAGAAGCAAATAAGGTCCAAAGAGACAGATAGGGGGAGAGGCGTGCGGATAGGAGGTGGTGCGAGAGGCCTACTATGTCGAGGGGAGAGGAGTGTGCGAGTATGAGATCGATGAAAAGAGGGGCGGGAGTGTGCACCTGCGTGGAACCGTATTGGACATAGGAGGCATGGACAGTGAGAAGAGAAGAGGCGAAGTATGTGTTTGTGGTAGGAACACTTGGCTAGAGAGGTATGTCGATCGGTGTGTGCCGGAAAGAAGGAGTCGGGGGGCCTACACACAGCGCGGGCGAACGACCTAAAGAGAAATAACAAACGTGCGCGATGGAGGTGACGCTGAGGGAGGGTGAGAGGGGGGCGGGCGTGTGCATGCACGATAGAAAATTAGCGCTAGCTAGCTACACGGAGAAGAGGATCCTGAAGGTGTTAAAGATGAACATAGATCATAATGCATTATAAAAAAGTGGATACGGATACATGAAGAAGATATCATAATGTAGAACATTGATTATAATTTGGGCTAATGTGTGGCTTTTGCAGCTCAAGGCTAAATACTTGTCATAATGTAGGGGGCGGGGCACTATACTTTGTGCGATAAACATGGTGTACGTATGGAACATGGTTTAGATTATGAATATCTAGTTAGTACATCAAATGTACTATTATTTGGAATCAACATCAAGTGTATTCAAAAAATTGTGGTTGAAGTAATCACATAGTTCATACCTATCTCTATAGTAATCATGTGGTGTGTTGTTAAGGTAATATACTAATGATGGTTAAAGTTGTCAACAATCATGATTGTAGATTCTTATTGAAATAGAGAAACGAATTCAAACTCAGTTCGAATTGCAGCGGTAGTATAGACATTTGGAATGCACTAAAATGTTGGCATGAGTAGGTTACATGAATTATACAGCTAGCGAAAAAATATAATTGGACATAACATGGATCCATAGTCCCTCCTTCCATCTATATAGGGCCTAATGCATTTTTTAAGACCGCCTTTGACTATTAACAAGATTAATAGTATATGACATGCACAATGTGAAAATTATATCATTGAAAGCTCTTTTCACACACAAATTTAACGGTGTGCTTTGTGTAAGTTGCATGTCATATATTATTGCTCTAATATTTGGTTGGTCAAATTTAGCCTCGAAAAACGCGTTAGGCCCTATATAGATGGAAGGAGGGAGTAGCTTTGAATAGCATTTGTATAGTAAAACGAGACAAGTCACTCTCTTTGTGTGGTGTGAATAGTTTTATTTTTTCGTTTTTTCGTTGAGGGAAGTGCGAATTGATTTGGTATGTACTACAAGTACAATATTACATGTTAGGCTTGTCCCTAAAATTCAACCTGCACCTTGTTATATCTCGAAAATTTAGATATCATGCTCCCAAAACTGGCGCCTTCACAACCCGCGCCTTGCTATCTTGAAACTACAACGCGCTCGAAAACTCCCTCCAGCTGCCAAATCCCGACACGCGAAATCCCCCTTCTAACTCTGAGCCGAAAGGGCTGCTAGTTCAAATCGGTGGGGGCACTTTTGTAACACACCCGACATTTTGGACAAGCGCGTCCCTAAGTCATGGTTCCCCCTCCCATCGTGTCATAGCCCTAGAATTTCTTGTAGTTAGTTGCATCTGTGAGCATCCATGCATCATGTTTAAATTCAATAGAATTTGAATTGGGGATGTTCAAACCCTAGCACCAAACGAATCCAAATTGGTTCAACTAAAATCTTTTTCAATGATTTCAAAATGTCCTTTAAAAATGTTGATCATTTCTAGATCAACGTGGAAGCATCTACCAAAAATAGTTCACATTTTTGTAGGACATATTTCGACTTTGAATTAACTCATTACTTATTTGAGTTGGAGCAAATAAATGCTATATATAAATTTCATGGCTCCAATAATTCTAGAATTAGTTGAGGGCCTATGTAATAATTCAATTAGTGCCCATAATTATTTTCAGAATTCTTAAACTGATTTGGTTTGAAAACCAAATTAAAACAAACTGCAAAATTAGAGAACATATATAAAAACCGAGTCTTACCTGGCGCTTACCTGTCCAGCTGGCCGGCCTGCTACTGTGCCGCCCAGCCCACAGCGCAGTGCCAGTCACCCTCAACCTCCCGCCAGGAGGATGAGAGGCGCGTGACCACCGCACGCAAGCACGCGCCCCAGCCACCTCCTGCTTGCCGCCTCCCTCTAGACCTCCCGGATGACGCCACGCACGCCCCGTGCACAACCCTGTCACCATCACCCACTTTCCCATCTCTCCCGCAAGAACACGAGCTCGACCGAGCAAGCTCGCCGACTGCCGTACCCGTGGCCACAGACCACCCCTCGCCCTGCCGCTGGGTCCAGAAGCTCCGCCGCATCTTCCTCGCCCTCTCCACCGAGCTACGCAATGCCTGGAGGCCCTGCTTCATTGCCACCATCATCGTCTTTGCCCTCGGCCGCTGTGGATCGCCGCCGTCCATTCGCGACAACTGTCGCTTCCCCGACTCTGCCGTCTGCACCATCCACCTCCCCGTGAGCCCCGCTCATTATCCCCCTGTCCCCTTCTCAAACTCATGTTGTAGCCGACGTCGCACTGCAACCAAAGCTCGCTGCCACCGACCATGTCGCCGTTGCGCCCATGGCTTGATTCGGTCACGTCTAAGCATGCCGTTGAACTCCTGGAGTTCCCAGGAGCCTGTAGGGCACTTCACCTAGCCCTTCCATGCACCATAGCCTTGCGCACGACCGAGCCCAAACTCCGGCCGCCGCCCAGCTCGACGCCACCACCGATACAGTCCACCTCGCTCCCTCCCGTGGCCAACACTGGATGCGCGCGCGCCAGCAACCCATAGCGGCAAAGCACGCTTGAAACCGTCGACCGTAGCTCAAACCCGACGTCGTCCGCCGTGTGAAATGGTCGCCACCGGCCAAACTCCGGCATGCTGACATGGCATTATCATTAGTGCTAATCCCTGCCAGCTAGACGCCCCCACAGCCATTGACAGCAGGTCCCGCAGTGAGTCAAACCCCAGTCAACGCGGGATTAGACCAGGTTAACCCTTGTGTTAGTGACATGTGGACCCCACACGCCAGGTTTGACCCCGGTCAGCTCCGTTGACCTATTGACGTCGTCCCGATGTCATGCTAACGTTGTAACTATTTTATGGAATTTAAAATAAATCAGAAATGATTTATGAATTTCAGAAAACAACCTAAACTTCTAAAAATCATTGAAAATAATGTGTATCTCCAAATGAAATAATTTATATATGAAAAATTACTAGGAAAATCCAAAGAATCTATTTATGGCATTGTCATGCATGTTTGAGCAAGTTAACCTCACTGCTTAGGATGAAACATGATTAGGACAAATTTGATAATAGATTTGGAGTTGGAATTTGATCTAGCTTTGAATTCCACTTCAATCAAAATGACTTTCTGTTGCATTAGCGCAAATCACAACATATTGCCATGTCATGATCATGCATCATATTGTTGCATTGTATTGATTTTTTTCTTTCTTTGTTTGCCGATGATGAGATCGATGACACCGATGAAGAGCTACACTATCTTCAGAAGTGCCAGGCAAGCAAAACCCCCTTGTTCATTCCGATACAATTCCACTCCCTCGCTCCTGCTCTCTTTTACTGCATTAGGACAACAACGATTCAACTGTTACATGCTGCGGTAGTTGAACCTCTTTCCTTTGCATGACCTGTCATTGCCACAGTAAATAGATGAAACCCAGTAGCATGAGTAGGTGTTGTTTGAGCCCTGATGTGCCTACTCATTCATGCTTGTTGTCATGCCTGCTAATGCTTAGAGTTGAGTCAGGTCTGATTCATCGGGGATGAATTGGAATGTGGTGAACATGTCCTACTGTTGAGAGCTAAGTGTGTGAACACGATTTTGTGAAGGTAGCGGTGAGAGGCCATGTAGGAGCACATGGTGGGTTGTCTCGTTGCAACCGTCCTACGGAACTGAGTTCTGTGTTTGTGATCCATGAACAGCTACTACCACACATTGGGCTCCGGGCACTCCAAGCTCTCTCGACTTATTAATCAACTTGATCTCTGTCTAGGAGTTGCAACTAGTTTTTGGTGTTTGTAGGTAGTGCTAGTAGTCTACCAAGTGGCACTGGGTATGGGTGGGCTTGGGACAGAATAGGTGTAGTGGCACGGTGTACCAAGCATCGTCCATTTGGTGGGTTTGGGAACCCTGCTCACATCGTTTGGGGCTGTGAGCGACACCCCGGCCGGATCTCCTTGCGGATGGAACCCAAATAGGCGATAAACCTGGACTAGAGACTTGTGTGGTTAGTCAGGTCGTGGCCGACTCCCTTGCCAGGCTTCCGCTTGAAGGTTGCCGATATACACGACATGTACATGGTGGTAAGTGGCGAGAGCGTGTGTGAAGAAGTACAGTCCTGCAGGGTTGTAAATGATCTATTCGAATAGCCGTGTCTGTGGTAAAGGACTTCTGGGTTGCCTCTACAGTTCATAGACAACTGAAAGTGGATACTCTAAAATGCGCAAGATAAGCGTGAGTGCTATGTATGGCGTTCTCGTAGAAAGATGGGAGCGGATCCACAGTGGTGTATTGATTGGTAAATATGTGGACTCGTTTGCGCCACCTCAAAAGAGTTACTTGCAGTCGTAGTTCAGGATAGCCACCGAGTCAAAGCTGGCTTGGTGCAGTTAAACTCCACCACCCCCCCTTTTGTTAACACTGATGCATATGTAGCTAGTTCTGATGTAAGTCTTGCTGGGTACATTTGTACTCACGTTTGCTTAATTTTTGTTTTTGTAGAGAGATCCCAGTCTCGCTAGTAGTTCCGCATGGACTTTGACGTTTAGCTTGTTACCTCAGCTACGATCTTGTGCCCTCGGTAGGGTCTTGTAAATAGTCAGGCTTGTCATCCTTTTCATTTGTAGTTGTCTATACTCAGACAAGTTAAGCTTCCGCTTGTGCTTATTGCTTGTATGACTTGAATGCTGGTCATTAGACCCATGTTTGTAATATCTGGCTCCTCGGAGCCTAATGAATAAACACTTTGAGTCGTAGAGTTTTGTTGTGATGCCATGTTCTATTTGCACATATTGAGCATATTGTGTGTATGTTACTGAAATGCTTGGTATGTGTGGGATCCGACAACCTAGTTGTTTATTCTTGGTAGCCTCTCTTACCGGGAAATGTATCCTAGTGCTTCCACTAAGCCATGGTAGCTTGCTACTGCTCCGGAACACTTAGGTTGGCCGGCATGTGTCCTTCTTCGTTCCTGTCTCTATACCTTTGGTGAAATGCCACACTTTGTTCCTTTAAGTCCTTGTAGCTTGCTTCGACTTGGGTTAATACGTTGATGATCGACATGTTCATTGCTGGGTCATGTATGCATGTCCCTGTAAGTTAGTGCCACTTTGGATTCACGACTAGTCATGTCGGACCGGGTTCTCTGTCATATGGATGCTAGCAACACTATCATATACGTGAGCCAAAAGGCGCAAACGGTCCCGGTCCAGGTAAGGTGGCACCCGTGGGAATACCGTGCGTGAGGCCGCAAAGTGATATGATGTGTTACATGCTATATCTGTGTGACTTAGGATCGGAGTCCTGACAGCTTTGGTATCAGAGCCTGACTGCTTGTAGGATTACCAAGACAAATTGGTCGAAGTCGTGTCTAGAAATGCTTTAGTTATATTAGGGAATTGATTGTGGAAGGGAACGTAAGCCTCTTTTAGTCCTTATACCTTATGTCCTTCTGATCTGAGTCATCCTATCTTTCCTACAGGGTTAAGAACTAGGCTTCTCATCCTTATATCAGGTTCGCGTGTTACTAATCCATAGACTCATAGGATTGATGGATTCAAGTCTAAGTTTAGTTTCTACTACCTCCGTGTGATGACGGTTGATCTCGGAACCTTGATATTGTGATGTTGAGTGGTCATGCCACTATTTTGCAGGATGTCTCAAATCTTTTTGAGCATTTACATCTGTTATGCTGTCCGAGTCATCCCAAGTTTCTAAATAGTCTGATGCATTTGCAAATCCCTTCTTTCTGTTCTTGATGTTCGTTTGGGCCAGATTAACCACACTAATCGTTGAGTTGAGGTACTCCATTGCGTCGGCGTATATGTTGAAGCTATTACTATGATCCTACGCATCTTAGAGAACCATCTAGTAATCTAACCATGTCTTGTATTCCCAATGTGATGATTCTGGCCGTCATTCTCGAAAGCATCCCGTGATGCCATTTAGTAGTAGGTATTCTATTCCTGGGTTCTTGAAACCAAGATTCACCCTACTTACTTCATGTTGATAGTGTTTTCTAGTTCCTTTAGGATATTAGTAACCTCGTGATAGTCTTCGAGGTCCGTGGTATATCATTCTTCCTAATACCATGAACCATCCTTGGCAGAAGTTCTTTTGAACCAAAACATCACAACAAGAGTGCTCTCGATGAGTTCTCCATTCTACATTGTGACTCTGCCAGTCCTACCTTCCTGCATGGGTTGTCCGGAAGAAATGTTGAGCCTTGCTCGACATACTAATCTATGCAGCCACAACTCTGAAAATTATATGTTCCTTGAGTTGTTCCTCTTCAGTTGTATCCCGACCATCCTCTGTCAGTTGATAAGCAAGAGTATGTGTGCATTTGTGTTCATCGATGCCTATTATTCTTGTGGTCCATCAATCCGTTCTATTTCATAATGACTAGGAGAAACAAATTCCAGTACCTCATCCATATCAAAGATTGGGTCAAAGTAGTTGTGCTCCGTAGATCAAAATGCCAATCCAGCTTTTGTTATATTCTACCCTGGAGTATTACCCCCCTATTATGTCAGGATTGTCATGAGAATTGCACCATATGTTATGAATTCTTGATGCAGTGATACTTCTTGCCATCATTAATCATTCCTCAATTCCTGTGTTATTGTAACTGGAATGCTGACAAGTGAATCATGATGTGTGAAATCAATACTCCTAGAAACTCCGTTGCTTGGTAGTTAATGGACAATATTCTCATTCCGAGCATGTTGGTTATTGTCATCCTAAGATTGATCGTGCCATCTAGTCCTTATTTCGAGAGCACTTTCCGATCAATGAGTTAGGATTGTGTCAATCCCTTGCTTATTTGATCGCATCATCTTTCCTTGAAAGCAAGATTGATCTCGAGCTTAGTAACATATCGGTGGTTCGTGATTTTCTGAATATCTTCTCGGAAGTATTTCCAGGTTGTCCCCTGACCACTATGTTGAGCTCATGATCAAGTTGGTTCTCTTGTAACGACCCCTTCTCCAAGAATTCTATGTTGGATACCCTGAACTAGTTGGTTGAGCTAAACAACAACTTGGAGAGTTGGAAGATGGAAGCTTGTCCGACTTAGTTCATCGCTAAGGGATATCTTTTTGTGTGTTTGTTGAAGAAAGATGATATCTTCATAGATTGATCCTTGTGATCAATTGTTGGATCTATTGTCTTACCCAAATCTTTGAGTTGAATGTGGATTATCCTCAAATCAAATCAGAACAAACGATGTTCATAATGTTGTCTTACTTGTGGTTGATCCCTCGAGCATACACCATTAAATCCTTTGGTCTGACCAATGCTATCACCTTGTTCACATAGTCGTGGAATTCCATTTAATGGAAATCTTGATAAATTGTTGTTGAGCCCATCAACAACATCCTTATCTCCTCCATGATGTTGTTGGACATCAAGCTAGTGTTGGAAACTTGTGTAAGCATTTCTTCGTGTTTTGTTCATGAAACATATGTTTGGAGGAAAGAAGTGACTACCTCTGATTTGCGTGCATTTGGTGAAAGTTGCCGCCGTGAATTCGAGAAAGTAGTTTTGCTTCCTCTGGAATCATCCCAAGTTAGTCATGCATGTGCAAAGTATAATATGGTCTGATAGATTTGCAACCTCCATCCCACATGTATTTCCTAGCACACCAAGCCACTGATTGATTTGTTCAAGGAAAAGAAGCTCCTTCTTAAGACCCGGGGCATATACAAGGACTTCGATATCCTCGATGATGGTTCCCCACCTGAACCCGGTAGTTTTTTATTATAAGACTACTACATGGTCATGTTTGTCTTGGACGGCGTGTACACAGGTTTGTGGCAGAACTAGCTCATGTTTTTGGGCTTGCTATCGTAGTTCATTTCCCGAGAATCTCGCAACGTCATCTCGTCGGTTTGTGTTGCAAACTTTCTTTTCAGACATGCCGAGTTTGAAGTATCCTGTTACCAACCAGATCTGAATCTCAGGCAGATATTATGGTTGGAAAATCCCCAACATTTGCATTTTGTTCCCAGCTTGCACCGCCGTTGTGCCAATTTCTCATGGGCCGCCCCTCTCAGTAATTAATGTCTAGGATCATCTTCAAAAGTGGAATTACCATGGGTCCCATCCATTTCCGATGATACATAAAGATCATCCATTGCGTTGTCTTCAACAAGGTAGTCCACATCATCCATTCTATTCTGAGTATGCCATTCTTTCAAACTTCGTCAAACGATCATTTATGATTTGCCTTAGGCTGGTATAGAGAGTTTCTGTGATCTAGATATCAAAAGTAATTCTTTTTGCCACTTAAGGAAATAGCTCTACGAGTCACCTCCCCTAAGATGTCTCGTTATGGAATCATGGCAATTATCTCCTCGCTACTTTGAAACCATGCACCATCCTAGTCCAGCATGGGATTGTTGCCACCAAATTGAACCTCCGTCATCTATTTATTCCATCCCTCCCGATGTGTGTTTCGTGTCTCAACTCGAGAGATGTTTCAATGTCTCACTCCATGAGTTGATCCTGAGTTGCTCGATCTTTTAGAAGATCGACTCTTCTAGAGTTTTCCCTTTCATCTCGTTGTCGTGTTGGATGAAGACCTCGAAAGCAAGGACATCAAGATCAATTTAATGTAATGAATCAATATCTTTGAGAAGGGCAGTTGGATCGTGAAGATCGTGTTAATTTTGTGTCCCCTCTGTCTTCTTATGTCACGTCTTGAATCTTAGGATGAGATTCTTGTTTAGTGGGGGTGAGTTGTCACAACCCTAGAATTGCATGTAGTTAGTTGCATCTATGAGCATACATGCATCATGTTTAAATTCAATAGAATTTGAGTTGGGGATGTTCAAATCCTAGCACCAAATGAATCCAAATAGGTTCAACTAAAATCTTTTTCAATGATTTCAAAATGACCTTTAAAAATGTTCATCATTTCTGGATCAAGGTGTAAGCATCTACCAAAAATGGTTCTCATTTTTGCAGGACATATTTGGACTTTGAATTAACTCATTACTTATTTGAGTTGGAGCAAATAAATGCTATATATAAATTTCATGGCTCCAATAATTCTGGAATTAGTTGAGGGCCTATGTAATAATTAAATTGGTGCCCATAATTATTTCGGAATTCTTAAAGTGATTTGGTTTGAAAACCAAATTTAAACAAACTGCAAAATTAGAAAACAGATATAAAAACTGAGAGTCATACTTGGTGCTTACCTTTCCAGCTGGACGGCCTGCTACTGTGCCGCCCAGCCCACAGCGCAGTGCCAGTCACCCTCAACCTCCCGCCATGAGGATGACAGGCGCGTGGCCACCGCACGCAAGCACGCACCCCGGCCACCTCCTACTTGCCGCCTCCCTCTGGACCTCCTGGACGATGCCACGCACGCCCCGTGCACAACCCTCTCACCCTCACTGTAACACCCCAGATGTAACTTACCATATTTGTACTCCAACTCTTGCCATTTTCGGCTCTAAGTCACCATTTTCCGCCGTGGTTGGGTTCTTGTTTTCGTTTTGCATTTTGTCCATGTCATGCATTTTATATCATGTCGTCATGTGCATCGCATTGGCATACATGTTCGTCTCATGCATCCGAGCATTTTCCCCGTTGTCCGTTTTGCGATCTGACACTCCTACGTCCTCCGGCATCCCCTTTTGTCTCTTTTCGTGTGCGGGTGTTAAACTTTGTCGGAATGGACCGAGATTTGCCAGGCGGCCTTGGTACACCACCGGTAGACCGCCTGTCAAGTTTCATGCCATTTGGAGTTTGTTTGATACTCCAACGGTTAACTGGGGAACCGTAAAGGCCTCGTGTGTGTTGCAGCCCAACACCCCTTCAAAGTGGCCCAATAACCCATCCGAACCCCCTCCATCCTCTCGACCGTTCGATCATGACCGCGTGGCTGAAAACCGCACTCCATTTGGATTTTCCTAGCTCCCTCTACCTATATAAACACCCTCTCCGAAATTCTCAGTCCAAACCCTAAAAATCCTTCCCCGCCACCACCGAACGTGTACGTCCAGGACGGACACGCCCGTGCCGCCGCCCGTAGCCAGTGGCATCGTGCCACGTGTCCGCCGCCGACCTGTGAGCCGCCGAGGCCCACAGGGCCCAGATCCGCCCCCCGCAGACCCGCTCCACGACGCCACAGCCCGAGGGCGACCCCGCCGCTCCGCCGCTCCCCGTGCGACACCGGTCGCTGCGCCGCCCAGCTCCGGTCGCCGTCCGCCGCCTCGTCCCGGCAAGTTCCTCGTCGCCCGGCCTCCACCGCGCCGGATCTAGCGAGATCCGGCCGGAAACGCTTCCTTCGCGAGCTCCCCGGACCTCGCCAGCCTCTTCCCCAGCCTCGGCCTCCTCCTGGCATCCTTCTCCGGCGGGAACTCTAGAGAACCTCGCTGTCCCTGCCAACCCTAGATCTGATCTGAAGCTGAGCTTGACTTTGAAATTGCCACTAAGTCCCAATATTTTTCATCTCGTGTGCACTTGTTTGACCTAGCATAACTCTATCTTCGTAGCTCCATTTTGGGCGTGCAATATATCAAAATGTTCATCATAATGTGCTCTTCATTTTGTTCCATTGTGACCTGCTTGTTTGAGTCCATCTTGATGCCCAAATTGTTGATGCAAGAGTACTATAAAATGTTAGTTCCTGTTACTTAGCAGATTATGAGCATTTGTTATTTTTGCTACATTTATTGTGTGTAGCATATGGGCATGAGCTCTACATGTGTTTTGGGCTATGCCATGCCATCTTTACAGGGGTGTATGCCATGTACTTTTGTGATCAATGTGGTGAGTAGCACAAGCAAGCAAAGTAGCTCTCGTAATATTGTTGTTTCCAGGGACTTAGAATTTCACTAAGTCATTTCCCTGCTATTATTTTTATGCCATGTATTCATGTTGCTTCATAGAGAGCCATGCTTCTTTTGAGTATGTTCAGTAATGATGATTTGCACATATGGTTGTGCTCTTTCCATCCATGCCCCTATTTGCATTTATGGAGTGCCCTAGCATGACTCAATCTTGCTCTATTTTTGCTATAAAATGTTCCTGGCAGATTGTTTACGTGTTAATCAATTTTGCCAAGGTTGTTGTAGTTGATCTATGCATTTGGGGTTGTCTTCCTTTATTTTGTTCCATAATCGGACCTTGATTGTATTCTGGATAATGTTGAGGTAAATGATTTCCAAAGATTTATTGGTTATGTGTTGAAGGATGGATACAACTGGATGTAGGATTTGCTAGTTTTGGGTGAGATATTGTTCTTCCCCTGTATCCCCAACACCTGATTGCATAACCAGAAAGTTTCTGGAGTTTCATAGGTGGGAATTCTTGTAGCTCTAGTATTTCTTCCCGCAGATATTTTGTTTGTGATTGGGTAATCCTTACCAATTATTTGCTCCTATCTGTACCTTGTTGTTTTATTCTTCTACCTTTATCTAAGTGGCTTCTCAACTTATGGAAGTGTGATGATTTACTTTGGAATTCATTCGTTCATCATTATTCGAATGTTAAGACTATATGTTGCAATTTTGATCCATTGATTCAGCTTGAATATATGTTTTTCAAGATGCTAACGGATGTCAACCTCTTCAGCATGGCTCCTCTAACACGTCAGAATTCGGAACCTCCACCACCACCTCCACCTCCGGAGGCATGGCAAGCTGTCATGGCCGCCACCAACGCCAACACACAGATGCTTTTGCAACTCTTGCAAGAGCTCAACCAAGGAAATCAAGGCCAAGGCAACAATAAAGCTCAGTTTGCTACCCTCAACGAGTTCCTCGCAAACCAGACGAAGTCCTTCAGTAACTGTGTCGAGGCCACAGACGCTGATGATTGGCTCATGGATATTTGCAAACATTTTGAGTGTAGTAATGTCAGGCCTTAGGACTTTGTCAAGTTTGCTTCGTTCCAACTCAAAGACCAAGCTGCTGAGTGGTATCAACAATACAAAGATTCCAGAGGAGGTCGTGTGATTACCTAGGATGATTTCCGCCGAGACTTCAAAGCTCACCACATTCCACAAAGTGTTGCTGAGAGTAAGCGTGAGGAGTTCCGCAATCTGAAGCAAGGCAGCATGTCTGCTTACTAATACAACATCCTGTTTCAGAGGCTCGCTCGCATCGCTAAACAAGACGTCCCTAACGAGAAGAGCATGATTTATCAATTCAGAGGTGGCCTATAATGCCCTCGATGCGGCTATATCTCCTACGTGTCGAAGCACGACTTAGAGGCATAACCGCATTGAAAGCAATGTCGCAAGTGAGGTAATCTTCACACAACCCATGTAATACATAAAGGGAAAGAGATACATAGTTGGCTTACAATCGCCACTTCACACAATTACATGAATAAAGCATTACATCAACCAGATACAATCATGGTCCGACTACAGAACCAAAATAAAAGAAGACTACCCCAAAAGCTACACAGATCCCCGATCATCCCGACTGGGCTCCACTAACGATCAACTAGAACGAAACAACATAAAGGACAAGATCTTCATCGAGCTCCTCCTTGAGCTTGGTTGCATCACCTGCTCGGTAACATCGGCACCTGCAAACTGGTTTTGGAAGTATCTGTGAGTTACGGGGACTCAGCAATCTCACACCCTTGCGATCAAGACTATTTAAGCATGTGGGTAAGGTAAAGGTATGAGGTGGAGCTACAGCAAGCGACTTGCATATATGGTGGCTAACATACGCAAATGAGAGTGAGAAGAGAAGGCAAAAGCATGTTCGAACAACTATGATCGAGAAGTGATCCTAGAACAACCTACGTCAAGCATAACTCCGACACCGTGTTCACTTCCCGGACCCCGCCGAGAAGAGACCATCACGGTAACACACGCGGTTGATGCATTTTAATTAAGATCAACTTCAGCTTTTCTACAACTGGACATTAACAAATTCCCATCTGCCCATAACCGCGGGCACGGCTTTCGAAAGTTCAAATCCCTGCAGGGGTGTCCCAACTTAGCCCATCACAAGCTCTCATGGTCAACGAAGGATATTCCTTCTAGCGGGAAGACCCGATCAGACTCGGAATCCCGGTTACAAGACATCCTCAACAATGGTAAAACAAGTCCAGCAAGACCACCCGCTGTGCCGACAAATCCCGATAGGAGCTTCACATATCTCGTTCTCAGGGCACACCGGATAAGCTAAGCGTACGGGAGCCAACGTAACCCAAGTTGCCAAGGGACGGCCCCGCACGGTGCTCTGGGTTGGACCAACACATATAGAAGCATTGGCCCGGGGTTTAATAAAGATGACCCTTGAGCCGGCCAACCCAAGGGAAAGAAAAGCCTAGGTGGCAAATGGTAAAACCAAGGTTGGGACTTGCTGGAGGAGTTTTATTCAAGGCGAACTATCAAGGGGTTCCCATTATAACCCAACCGCGTAAGGAACGCAAAATACGGGAACATAACACCGATATGACGGAAACTAGGGCGGCAAGAGTGGAACAAAACACCAGGCATAAGGCCGAGCCTTCCACCCTTTACCAAGTATATAGATGCATTAATTAGATAAGAAAATATTGTGATATCCCAACAAAATATCCATGTTCCAAACATGGAACAAGCTCCAATCTTCACCTGCAACTAACAACGCTATAAGCAGGGCTGAGAAAAGCAGTAACATAGCCAAACAACGGCTTGCTATGACAAGTTGGGTTAGAGGCTTTGCTCAACAATATAGGAGGCATGATAAGCAAGTGGTAGGTATCGCATCATAGGCATAGCAAAAGAGCGAGCAACTAGCAAGCAAAGATAGAAGTGATTTCGAGGGTATGGTCATCTTGCCTGAAATCCCACAAGGAAGAAGAACGAGTCCATGAAGAAGACAAACAGACGTAGTCGAACGGATCCTCACAACATGACGTTACCGGTTACCGAGAAGAAGTACACCGGAAAGAAAGCAAACAACATAGTAAACAACCAATACAACAACATGCCATGATGCACAACAAGTATGATGCATGTCCGGTTTAATGAAGCATGGCATGGCAAAGTGCACAAGCAATTCTACAAATTAAGTGGACATCAATATGCAACGAGTTGCATATTGACGAAACACCACAACAAGTTATTTAGTTCGATCTCGTTTATGTACCCAATAATATTAAATGTTGTTAAAGATGTCAAGAGGGTGAAGCAAAAGAAAAACTACCTATCTAGGCAAGTTTAAATGAGGCCGAAAACAACGAACAACAATTCCGGTAAATCCCCATATGCATATTTTTCTTACGGTACTGATCTTCCCTAAACATAATTTTAGAGTTATTAAACATGCAAAGTAAAGCCATCATGTTAAACTAGGCAAAATTCTACCCCATTTACATATAAAGTTTATTAAATTTGGAGCTACGGTTAATTAGTTATGAAATAAAGCATTTTAACATGGCATAGGAGCAAATTTAAACAAAGATCAGTTTATACATTTTAAACATGCATGAAAATTGGATATTATGAACCTACCCAAAATTCTAATCATTTTTCGTATATAAAGCATTTTAAACCGATGCACCGTTAGTGAGTTATTAAATGCATGAACGATGAGGGGTTTTCTGCAAATAAGTAGATCCTGGATAAATAGACAAATTCCTCCATAATAGAAAAAAAACAAGGTAGGCCAAAACTGAACCGGCTGGGCTGTGCACCACGGGCTGAGGCCCAGGACGGTGGAGGATTGAGAAGCGCTGGGCCCTGGCAAAGAAGCAGGCTCAGCCTGTTGCTGAACTCGGGCTTTGTCTGGAGAGACATGGAAGGAGCGGGTCCATGGCGTGGTCAACGCGAGGATCAGGGGCGCTGGCTGCGTGCGTCTTTGATTCAGAGGAAAACAGGGCGCGGCACTGGTCTCGAACGACGGCGGCGGCAGCAGGAACAACGGCCGGCGAGGCGCAGCTTGAGGAGGCGGAGAAGAGGCGATGCTCGACGTGGGGCTGCCGGACCTGGTGCAGCGGAGACCACAGACAAGGCGAAGGGAGGCGGGGCACGGAGCTGCAGCTGCACGTCCATGGCGATGCAGAGGATAGCAACATCGACTTGGCTGCAGGGACATCACGGGGGCGGTGGCGGCTTGGCGTGGTGTCGACGCATGACACAGAAGGCGATCCGGGGAGGTCGACGTGGTCCCGGGCGTCGCGGCCAACAGGAGCGGGCGGTGAGCGGGCGCCTCATCCCCTGCTCATCAGGAAGCAGAGCAGCGGCGGCGAACACCGCGGGGAGGAGGCCGGGAACACCGGGGCGGCTGCGGGAAGGTTGGCAGAGGTCGGGAATCGGTGGTCCGGGGACTCGACGGCGGGAGAGGCGGTCATGGAGCTCCAAGCGGCGGCTCCATGGTTCCCTGTGATAAGAAGCAGAGGAGGGGAGTTGAGAGACGGGGAGGAAAAATAGAAAACGGGAGGAAGAGGAGGGCCAGCAGTGCTCATCTGCTGCTGCTGCTTGGGTGGCCGGCGAGGACGTGGTGGTGGGCTGGTTGAAGACGAGGTGCAGAGGGACATCGTCCATGCGGGGCTGACGCAGGGAGCGGTGACGCAAGGTGGAAGAGAAGGCGGGGCGCGGCTAGTTGGGGCCTCGTCCCAAGTGTGACAAGGAGGAGGCAGGGAGCAGGGGCATCGAGCAGAGGAGCTCGGTGGGGTTGGATCGGGAAGGCAGGGGAGTCGATCTGGTTGGCTCGACACTGAAAAACAAAGAGAGGAAAGGATCCCGAGAAGGAGAGGGTAGGTAGGTGGCGGCGGGCAGGAGGGTGGATGGGACAGACCTCCTAATTTTTAGGGTTGGACCCAAATATACGCTGGTGGGATTGGTTAGGGGCTAACGGATAACGACCCCGGATACATAGGTTAGGGGCCCCAATTAGCAAAACGGAGATGTTTTGTAGACCTTTGGGGATGATCCGGATCAAACGGTGACGACTGTCCGTGTCGCGTCCGGGGAAGCTTTTCGGACACGCGCGCGAGGAGAGCCGCGGGCTGACGAGAGAGGTTAGGCTGGGCCTGATGGTGAGATGTAGTGTAGAAGGCAAATGGCTGAGAAGAGAGAAGAGAGAGAGAGACCCGGCGACTGTTTCCGGAGACCGAAAACGTCCGACGTTAGAGCGGCTATACTGCCGCTATAGTTATCCGTTGGGGCGTCAAACAGACTCCGAACGCGATGAAACTTGGCGGGCGGTCTACTGACAACAAAACAACACCGCACGCCCACTTTCATCCCATTCTGAGAACATTTTCCAGCCACTTATAAAATAATATTTCGGACGTGCCGCGGGCGCATGCAAGTGTGTCTGGACTCAGAACGGACAACGGACGGAACTGGGGGAGACCGGACGGATGCAAGTTTCGAAAACATGATGATGCAATGCACATGATGACATGATGAAAAGCAACACGCAAGCAAATGACATGGCAACGCTAGCGAATAACTGGAAGACACCTGGCGCAACGGTCTCGGGGCGTCACAACACTCCACCACTACGAGAGGATCTCGTCCCGAGATCTAGAATGGCACCGGAGGGAAAAAGGAAGAGAAAGAGAAGAGGTAAAACTAAGTTGCTTCTTTGACAAACGAGTGGAACCCAGGAACCATGAGAGGTTAAACAATTTTGCGAAAAGAAAAACAACAGAGATGATCGAAGTTGAAAACACCCCGGTAGGACGAGATGCACAAGGAACGATAAGGATCAATTACAACGACACTCCGGTTGGAAATTTAAGGTAAAGAATATGAGCTTTGCAATAAGAAAGCACTTGCATGAGACTCCGGTTAGAAGAGGAATGATAGACACAACATTGCTGGTTAAATGTAGCGACCCGACCCGAATGGGTCAAGTCTCTGTGCTTAAGTGTCATTCCTGGATCGGTATGCTGACACACACAGTACTCGAGGATTTATAACAGAGGTAAATCACATGTAAAAGTAACGTAAATACTATTACCTCAATCCATATAGAGGAAGCTACAAGGTTGTGGATTCCCATCAACACCAACGGCAAAGTTGAGTGTAGAAATCGTAACCCTAACGTATCACTTACTCGTCGTAACATGAGACGTTGCAGCCCGAAACGGGTCAGTACATTGAATGTACTGGCAAATTCACACCATAGAGAATGATGAATAAAGACTATCACTACATGCATATTTGGCTGGTGGAAAAGCTCTATGGTTATAAGGTTTTGCGTAAAGCCAATTTTTCCCTACTGCAAAGGAATAAATTTATTTAGCTATCATGGTGGTTGTTGAACATTGAGAATGGTTGACAGCATTCTCAATCCCAATTAAGTGAACAATTAAAACCCAACAACATTAATTAGAAGTAACATGATGAGATTCACATGATATTCAAGTACTAGATACTCAAGTTGTCCATAACCGGGGACACGGCTAATCATGATTAGTTTGTACACTCTGCAGAGGTTTGCGCACTTTTCCCACATGACTCGATCGCCTCCGTTTGTTTTCTCGCACTACATGGTGTTTGAGAAACGGATGACCGAGACATAGTCTTTCAGAAGCGCTAGCACCTTACATGTGGGGTAGACCGTACCACCTACAACCCCTACATCTGCTAGTCCACCCCGTAAGAGTTCGCACAACTTAGTCAACTATGCCAGAGCCCATAGTAGCATGTGGCTGCACACGGAAGTTTCTAGTATGAAAGATCTTATGATCCCTTTGAGCCTGGGTGGCGGTCCAAAAAAAACAGGCAAGTCCTGATAGACATCAGGTGCCTCAATCCACCCAGATGTGTGTTTAAGTTGCCACCTTAGATAAACCATTAAAATTATCAACTCACATCTGTCATGGATATCACTCACCCAATCCACGTCTACTAGCATAGCATGGCATAATAAGCAAACGTAGAAGTAACTCCCAAAGGTTTCATAATAATACAGGTAATAGGTACTACCTCATCTACTTCCCATCCCACAATTTAATTAGATCCTAATCATGCAATGTGAGAGGATTGATCTAATGCAATAAAACTGGGTTGTAGAAAAGGTATGATCAAAGTGTGAACTTGCCTGCAATGTAGATGAAGATGATTCGCACTTAAAACTCTTGATAGATCTACTCGTCACACTCCGGTCAATCTATCGTAAGCAAACAATAGTAACCACACAATAAGTACTCATCTAATGCACAAGTAAAACTCGAACGAGAGAACGAACCAGAAAGTTCAACTTAAGAACTCCGGTTGCAAAGAAAGAACGAACCGAACAAACGACGGAAAACAAACGGCGGAAGAAAACAACTCGGTTCTAGCAAGTTGAAACTAGGTCAAATTTTACCATAGCAAAAACTTGTTCAAGTTGATTAGACGGAACGGCGGTTTCGAGACGAAACTCCAGGCGCTTGAATCACCTGATTCCGATAAACGGGCGAGAAGATAAACTAGAACGAAGATCGGATCTGAGATCGCGATCGCGGAATAAATCCGACGAAAAGAAAGAGACGAACGGTTAAACGAACGGGCGTCGTTAACCGGGAATAATCAGTGATCACGTTCGTTGAGACGAACGGTCCGAATGAAGAACGAAAACCGATCTAGGGTTTTCGGAAAAGAAACCGAAAAAGAAAACGGAAAACCGATCTAGGGGTTTCGGAAAAGAAACCGAAACGAAGAATCAGAGAGAAAAACCGGAAAAGAAAACCGAAACGGTTTCTTTTAAAAGAACCGAACCACGGGGAAGAAAAAGAGAGGCGCGGGGCTACCTCCGGCGAGGCGGGGCGAACGGTGGCGACGGCGGCGTGCTAGGGCGGCGGCGGGCGCTATAGGGGCGGCGGCGGCGGGTGAGGGGCGCGGGGTGGGGCGCGGCTTGGGGAGGAGAGGGGGTTTGGGTTTTTTTTTGGTGTGAGGAGAGGGGGGTCTATGGGGTATTTATATAGGAGAGGGGAGAGATTACTTGGGGTAGGGGACCAGAAATAGAGTAGGAAAAGGAAAAACGAAACAAGGAAAAGAGGCTAGCCTAGAATCCTAATAGGATTCGGCCAGGGAAGAGGCGGCGGCTGGCCTGGCGCCTGGCGCGTGGCGCTGCGCGCTGCTGGGGTGGAGCGGCGGCTGGCTGGGCCTTTGGCCCGGCTGGCCTGCGGAATTTTTTTTAACTGGTTCCGCGCGCAGAAAAACAAGAAAAAGAAAAACTAAACGGGATCCAAAAACCCTAAAGTAAATTTTCCCCGACTCCTAAAAATGAGTCGAACAAAATGAACTTTTCTACGGACCTAAAATGCAATTTTCGAAAACGCGCACTTTTCCCTATCCAAAGAAAAACAAACAAACACCGGAAAACGAAATTTGATCTATTTATTAAATCTTCATTTTTCCTATATTTTGGGAAAGTCATATTATTCCCTCTCTCCATTTTGATATCGGAAAAATAATTGAAGATGAAATAAATAAATCAAATGATCCTCTTTTCAAATTCGAGAAAACTCTCAAATATGAAAATAACGAAATCTCCAACTCTCTCCGAAGGTCCTTGAGTTGCGTGAAATTTCTAGGATCGACCAAAGTGCAAGAAAATAAGATATGCATGATGATCTAATGTATAACATTCCAAATTGAAAATTTGGGATGTTACAAACCTACCACCCTTAAAAGGAATCTCGTCCTCGAGATTCGGAGAGGCTAGCAAGAAGAGGTTAGGGTTTGGGGGTCTTCTCAAAATCCATCGATCATCACACGGTGTCTGGGGTGCTACCACCCTTAGAATCATTGTTACGGTTTCATCAAAACTCATATACTCCATCCTTATTCTTGACAGTGCTGTCTTCTCAGATGTAAGGATAATTCCTTCTCTAGGCTCTTCAGGTAGTGGCATAACCTTTTACTCAATCCTTCTGTCATTTCCTCTTTGTAAGGTTATTCCGAGATTGGGTCTTCTTAGCTGACAGGTCTAGCGCCAAAACTAAACAACTATCGATATCTCATGGTGGTCAACAATATATGGTTTCTCCTGCAGGAAATGGGTCTTGGTTGATCCTCACCGTATAACCTACGGTTGGCACAACTGCCGTGTACAAGGGAAAAATACTTATACCATTCTAAGGTTTAAACAAGGTTTTGATCATCGTCTCTCCACTATAGGTAAGTCACTCAGATTTACCATCCCATATAGCAAGGCGAATAATAAGAGTAAGTCGGTATGGTGATCAATCCATCCCGCACCCAAATCATTACCTTGTATACAGTTTAGAGAATCTCGCATTCTAACACTCGGTCATCCTCACAAGCATTGCAGAATTTCTCTCGTCAACGAACCAAGTTCGGAATAATCCATTGATTCTGCAAGCCAGACAACATCTAGCGTTCCTTCACCACTCTCAGGTTTGCGTAAACTCCTATAAGATCGTCTATCAGAAACGTCGTATCTTCCTCCGGGGTTTTTCCTTCAGCAAGAGTGTGCTTGCTTCTTGGCAGGTCCTGGGGCCTGTGGGTTATGGCCCATCTCGTCACTTGTAATCCTTGAACTTATCATTGGGCAACTTATCATTGTTCCAACTTCCAACTTCCTAGTATTTTTAAATCCATCCAATTGTACTGTCTTCCTTCCTTCTATTGGCACCAAACTAGGACATGATTACTCAGACTCATCATGGAATTTCCATTGATCCATATTTCCAACATCATACCTCCTTTATATCCAATAGTAATTTATCTCTTCATCCTCGTGGGATATCCCTCATACCGAGATAAAAACTTATACTTATGAAGTCCATATTCCACTTCGTGGAACATCATTATCCTTTCCAGGGTCAAGCGTCCTTACAGGGAATATTGGCCATCTCTGCATGGCACTTCTTCAACTGGGAACCATGAAACACATCATGAACTCCTGACAGTCCTTCGGGTAACTCCAACTTGTAGGCCACTTCTCTCATACGCTCCAAAACTCAGTATGGTCCTACAAATCTCGGGGCTAACTTTACCTTAACTCCAATTCGTTTAACTCCTCGCAGAGGGAACACATGAAGACATGCTCTGTCTCCAATTTCATAGACTACCTCCTTGAGTTTTTGAGTCTACATAACTCTTCTGCCTGGACTGAGCTACTTCAGTCTATCTCGAATCAACTTAACATTCTCTTCCGACTCCTTGATCACATTTGGTCCAAACAATTGACGGTCTCCAACTTCATCCCACATACTCTTGGGGCATCACACATATCGAGACAAAACTCGTATTCATTTTGTCCGAAATCCACTCAGTGGAGTATCCTTATCTTTTCCAGGGGTCAAGGTTCTTACAGGGTACTACCACCCTTAAAATGCACAAACCTTCCATAGACCATATTTCTCTTATCCTCAAAAATGGTCAAAATCCTTCTTCATAGAGTAACAACTCATAAAATCCATATCAGTACCAACAATGCTACTTTATTCATTCTCAAATGATTACAATCTCTTGCTTCTCCATTACATGTCTCAACTCACCACCTCAATATAAAAGAAAATGTTCTCACTTCTACTACTCCATTCTTTTGTTGCAAACTCAACTATCTAGCACAAGTCTCCTTCTCCTTCGGACAATCTCTGGCAAAGTGCCCTGCTTCATTACAACGGAAACATATTACTTCTGACAAGTTTTGAGGTTTCCTTGTGATTATATAGGCTCCTGGGGTCCTCATCTTCCCTTTTGGGCAATCATTGAAGTAGTGTCCTGAATTTTTGCACCTGAAACATGTGATATGACTCAGGTCCTTCCTGGAATCCAATCTTCTTATCTTCCTGGACTTTTCCATTCCAATCAGGGCTTCTATTTCCTGTGGGTCATAATCTACTCCCTCCGTCGGGAATTCTACTAGATCCCCATTCATACAATTCTGGGAGATGTGTCCTTCTTCTCCACATGAATAGCAAGACTTAGTGTAGGGTTTACTTGAGTCCTCTTTAGATGTGTCCTCCTTCATCACAGTTTCTTCTAAAATTTCCATGAGGGCTCCTTTCATTTCTTCTTTCTTCTGCTTGATGGTTCGTTGTACCATGGGGTAAATGTGACACTGGGCAGGATAGTGGGTAGTCCCTTCACACAAGAAACAAGTAATTTGCCTAGTTGGGCATTCTTCAACTGGGTGACTTCCTTCAAAATTAGGGCATTCATCCTTGTGTTCCTTTTGGGTGTGTCCGATTTCTCCACAAATCTTGCATGCACAAGGTTTCTTCACGTCCTTTCCATAAGGCTTCAACTTCTGGGACACAAACTGAGACTTTAGCAAAGTCAACTTAAATTCTTTCCAAGTGGTTACTCCTTGCCATCCTTTTATGGTTTGGTACATCCTCCACCAAGTAGCAGCACCTCTTTCAAAGCATTGAAGAGCATGCTGGGCCATATCAGTTCCAACTATAGGGCTATTCTCCATGTGATCCTCCATGTTCTGAATCCATCGGTCCGTCTCTAATTGACTT
Organism: Triticum aestivum; assembly: GCF_018294505.1. Taxonomy (NCBI): domain Eukaryota; kingdom Viridiplantae; phylum Streptophyta; class Magnoliopsida; order Poales; family Poaceae; genus Triticum; species Triticum aestivum. The sequence continues at coordinate 277,697,921 of NC_057803.1, read as the reverse complement.
ATCGGTCCAGGAAAATACAGCTCATCTCCATTCGTCCTCTATTGGGTCCATGGGTTTGGGGTGAGATAAGAGATATAGAAAGGGATACACACAACATAAACAATTTTTTTGAAAAGATAGATTTTATTTGTGGCTGTTGGAAAAAACATCAAACAAATGACAGCTCACAAATGTCACATCTAACGTAGGTATATAACAGGGGTTTGGTCTTCTAAGGTCAATAAATCTTCAACGTCTCCAAATTCTTCAAGCCTTGTTCATGCCTCCAATGGCTTCTCCCACCGTGCTTGTCCTTCTCAAGTTCTTTTGCCAGATCATCTCCGTTGACGTGAAGTCTCTTGTGACGTCCTTTAATATTCTGGAGTTGCATTCCAAACTTCCGGGTTTCAACATCCTTGGCATGAACCATGGTCCTACTATCCTTCAGTTCCTGACGAATCTCCTGTATCTCAAGCTTTTGCTCCTCTAGCTTGGCTACTTTCAGCTTTTGGGTCCTGAGTTCTTCACGAAACGCTTCCTTATCAAATAATGCTTCTTGTAGGTCCATCTTAACTTCTTGATGTAACACTCCAGATCCTGGTGATACACCGGCTAAGGTTAAAACTTCATCTTACTAATTGGTGCTCCATCAGCCTTGTTCCATCAAATCCATTCTAAAGAAATGCATCCTTAACTCAGCACGGTGACAATAGCATCAGCGGGCGATGACATCATGGATAACCGTGTTTCTTATCAATTCCATGAGCTATCTCTCCACAGTTGATATCTCCTGCCTTAGGGTTTCTTTGACAAAACTTCGAGTTCTCATACTCCTTGTTTCAGTCTTTCTCCGATACACCTTGATCTCGGGTATTGACAGCTTCCATAGTCTGCCGAGTTCCATAAGGGGTAGCCTTCCTAGGTCATACAAATCTGGGAATTCTTCAGAGCCTTCAAATTCTACTTGTCTTCGGTCTTCAACTGTTGTAGTTTCCATTATTCAGATGCACGGAAAATATTGTTCATTCCAAAGTGGTCTTAGTTGTCCGATATCTTGTACTTCTTGGAGTGGTCTCATCAGTCGAATCTTCGTGGGGTCAAAAGGGGAAAGGGGTATGGTCTCACTAAAATGGAATATTTGAATAAGCTCAGAAGAGAAGAGAGGTAAAAGATTTTTTTGTAGAGAAAAATCTTTGCTATGGGCTTGCCAGTTTCTAGGGTCACGTCTTACAGTCAACATGTGCTCTGATACCATCTTGTAGCGACCCGACCTAAATGGGTCAAGTCTTTGTGCTTAAGTGTCATCCCTGGATCGGTATGCTGACACACACAGTACTCGAAGGATTTATAACAGAGGTAAATCACATGTATAAAGTAACGTAAATACTATTACCTCAAATCCATATAGCGGAAGCAACAAGGTTGTGGATTCCCATCAACACCAACGGCAAAGTTGAGTGTAGAAATCGTAACCCTAACGTATCACTTACTCGTCGTAAGATAATCCTGCAACATGAGACGTTGCAGCCCGAAACGGGTCAGTACATTGAATGTACTGGCAAATTCACACCATAGAGAATGATGAACAAAGGCTATCACTACATGCATATTTGGCTGGTGGAAAAGCTCTATGGTTATAAGGTTTTTGCGTAAAGCCAATTTTTCCCTACTGCAAAGGAATAAATTTATTTAACTATCATGGTGGTTGTTGAACATTGAGAATGGTTGACAGCATTCTCAATCCCAATTAAAGTAAATTAAAACCCAACAACATTAATTAGAAGTAACATGATGAGATTCACATGATATTCAAGTACTAGATACTCAAGTTGTCCATAACCGGGGACACGGCTAATCATGATTAGTTTGTACACTCTGCAGAGGTTTGCGCACTTTTCCCCACATGACTCGATCGCCTCCGTTTGTTTTCTCGCACTACATGGTGTTTGAGAAACGGATGACCGAGACATAGTCTTTCAGAAGCGCTAGCACCTTACATGTGGGGTAGACCGTACCACCTACAACCCCTACATCTGCTAGTCCACCCCGTAAGAGTTCGCACAACTTAGTCAACTATGCCAGAGCCCATAGTAGCATGTGGCTGCACACGGAAGTTTCTAGTATGAAAGATCTTATGATCCCTTTGAGCCTGGGTGGCGGTCCAAAAAAAACAGGCAAGTCCTGATAGACATCAGGTGCCTCAATCCACCCAGATGTGTGTTTAAGTTGCCACCTTAGATAAACCATTAAAATTATCAACTCACATCTGTCATGGATATCACTCACCCAATCCACGTCTACTAGCATAGCATGGCATAATAAGCAAACGTAGAAGTAACTCCCAAAGGTTTCATAATAATACAGGTAATAGGTACTACCTCATCTACTTCCCATCCCACAATTTAATTAGATCCTAATCATGCAATGTGAGAGGATTGATCTAATGCAATAAAACTGGGTTGTAGAAAAGGTATGATCAAAGTGTGAACTTGCCTGCAATGTAGATGAAGATGATTCGCACTTAAAACTCTTGATAGATCTACTCGTCACACTCCGGTCAATCTATCGTAAGCAAACAATAGTAACCACACAATAAGTACTCATCTAATGCACAAGTAAAACTCGAACGAGAGAACGAACCAGAAAGTTCAACTTAAGAACTCCGGTTGCAAAGAAAGAACGAACCGAACAAACGACGGAAAACAAACGGCGGAAGAAAACAACTCGGTTCTAGCAAGTTGAAACTAGGTCAAATTTTACCATAGCAAAAACTTGTTCAAGTTGATTAGACGGAACGGCGGTTTCGAGACGAAACTCCAGGCGCTTGAATCACCTGATTCCGATAAACGGGCGAGAAGATAAACTAGAACGAAGATCGGATCTGAGATCGCGATCGCGGAATAAATCCGACGAAAAGAAAGAGACGAACGGTTAAACGAACGGGCGTCGTTAACCGGGAATAATCGGTGATCACGTTCGTTGAGACGAACGGTCCGAAAGAAGAACGAAAACCGATCTAGGGTTTTCGGAAAAGAAACCGAAAAAGAAAACGGAAAACCGATCTAGGGTTTCGGAAAAGAAACCGAAACGAAGAATCGGAGAGAAAAACCGGAAAAGAAAACCGGAACGGTTTCTTTTAAAAGAACCGAACCGCGGGGAAGAAAAAGAGAGGCGCGGGGCTACCTCCGGAGAGGCGGGGCGAACGGTGGCGACGGCGGCGTGCTAGGGCGGCGGCGGCGGCGCTATAGGGGCGGCGGCGGCGGGTGAGGGGCGCGGGGTGGGGCGCGGCTTGGGGAGGAGAGGGGGTTTGGGTTTTTTTTGGTGTGAGGAGAGGGGGGTCTATGGGGTATTTATATAGGAGAGGGGAGAGATTACTTGGGGTAGGGGACCAGAAATAGAGTAGGAAAAGGAAAAACGAAACAAGGAAAAGAGGCTAGCCTAGAATCCTAATAGGATTCGGCCAGGGAAGAGGCGGCGGCTGGCCTGGCGCCTGGCGCCTGGCGCTGCGCGCGGCTGGGGTGGAGCAGCGGCTGGCTGGGCCTTTGGCCCAGCTGGCCTGCGGATTTTTTTAACTGGTTCCGCATGCAGAAAAACAAGAAAAAGAAAAACTAAACGGGCTCCAAAAACCCTAAAGTAAATTTTCCCCGACTCCTAAAAATGAGTCGAACAAAATGAACTTTTCTACGGACCTAAAATGCAATTTTTGAAAACGCGCATTTTTCCCTATCCAAAGAAAAACAAACAAACACCGGAAAATGAAATTTGATCTATTTATTAAATCTTCATTTTTCCTATATTTTGGGAAAGTCATATTATTCCCTCTCTCCATTTTGATATCGGAAAAATAATTGAAGATGAAATAAATAAATCAATGATCCTCTTTTCAAATTCGAGAAAACTCTCAAATATGAAAATAACGAAATCTCCAACTCTCTCCGAAGGTCCTTGAGTTGCGTGAAATTTCTAGGATCGACCAAAATGCAAGAAAAAATAAGATATGCATGATGATCTAATGTGTAACATTCCAAATTGAAAATTTGGGATGTTACATTAAAACAAGATAGAGAAGAAATAAGACTGATATAATTTGGACATCACTTCGACCGTAAATGGAAAGAATTAACAAGAACTTGACAAGATGAGAGGATACCTGATGAAATCAACAACACACTGCCTCCGGAACTATTGAAAGAATGGCACAAAGGGTAAGAACGATTTGAGAGTGCACTCCAGTTGAAAAGTGATATGAAACTTGCTAAGATGAAAAGAACTTGAAAGGAGAACACCACACTCCATTTAACGTGTAAGCACGGAAGGAACATGATCTTGACAAAACAAGATGATGGGTCGAAGAGAGCAACATCACAATGCCTCCGGAACAAATTAAAGAATGGAATTAAAAGAACGGAGGAGAGACCATATCTTCTACCTCAAATGAGCTTGGAAAAGCATCTATAGGAGAAGGTTCGAACGGAATTGTTGGAAAACCAACAACGAAAAGGATAAGCTTGATATGGACTTATAGAAGACATCTCAAACTTATGAGGTGACAACTTGCCACTCACGGAAAAATTTGATTGGATTGCTAAGAACAAGGAGACGAGACACTATTTCACCGAGAGGATAAAAGAACTTGAGCACCATAATAGCAAGAATCCTTAGGGATGGCTTTAGGTGAAAATATTACCCAAGATAACTCAAATGATGAGATTGATGGATTTAAAATATCTCATTCTTGATAACTTATGAATCACGGAGCACGATGGGAAATTATCACGAATGACAAAACACCACCTCAAGGATAAGATAGGACGAATTGGACTTCGTTATGCAAGATGAATGCTTGAGCTCCTCTGAAAAGAATCTTCATGAACACTTCGAGAAGGAATTAATACTTGATGAACCATCATGTAGAACCTTCATGAAGAACTCTGGTAAACAAAAGGAATGATAAATCGAAAAGAAAGATGAAAAGAGTAAGGTTGAAGCCTTGCAATGATTAGATGAAGCTTTGCGACGAGATAAAGTGGAAACTTGGAACACCCGGAAAAGAAAGATGAACAAAAGAAATCAAGAATTTTGATGAACCTCTAGAATAGGGAATTTAATCAGTTGGATGAAACAAAAATAAGAATTACGTTATGCGTATCCTTCACCAATTTAAATTGATGACAAGCAGCGGATTTGGCATACTACTTATTCTCGTAGAAAGGATTAAATATAGATATAGCGCAAACTCAATGGACCACCGGTAGGATTTGGAAACAGCGAAAGAATTGGTATGATCACCATGGAAGAGACTCTTGAGCAAACCACCGTAAGGATTGAAAAAGAACGAATAAAACATGAAGAAACACCGGGAAGAATTAGCAAATGAGCGAAGATGCTTGAGAGAATTTAGATACATGAGAACGAAGAGATCAAGAGCTGGTAATAGAATACTTGAATGATGCATCGTTATATTTAGAGAAAGAGAGTTGAAAGTTGAGAATGAATAAATCTGAGATGATGGACTCCGGATGATCAAACTGAAAATACTCCTGAATTGCTTCGGATAGGTGAAAAGAATTTTCGCGATCAAAACAATTATGAGAGGATGGCCTTGAACTAGAACCACGAATCTCTGAGAGAACGAATAAGATATGGATGTAAACTCTTCTTCGATCTTCAAAATCCAAGAAAAACGACGAAAAACACCACCAAATTGTTGAGGCACTCCGGAATGAAGAATAGAAAGGTTGATCCAACGATGAAAAGAATTGTGAAAGATCTAGGAGAAGACATTTGACTGATGATAACTCATACTTACGTCAAACTTTGAGATGAATTTTGAGGGTAGCTCCGGGGACTAAGAAGAGTCAGGTAAGATCCTGTGAAAAGACCTGTGGGTTAGGGCCCACTCAAAGGATACACCGTAGAATGATTACTTGAAAGAGAGATTGCACCGGTTGAATTAAATGACTTGAATGAGATAACATCCTCGAAAGAGCTGGAACGAAAGCAGAGTGGAAACACGAATCTTCAAGATGCCTTGAGCACTCCGAAACAAATGGATAGCAAGAGGTGAATAATTAAGAAGTGCATCGGCAAGAGAAAACATCTGGAACGAGGAAAAGATATGATCGACAAGCCTTGACTTGAATCCACCAGAGAAGAAAAAGAACGAAGAATGATGAACTTGAAGCTCCGTTAGAATCTTCATGAGAAATCATCGGATAAGACATTGACGGAATATAATGGAGAGACTTCACATGAATACAAGGATACTTGATTAATAAATCCGAGTCCTCGGAGAAAAAGGGTGGGTGGGCAGGAAAAACAATGACAGCTTGGGATGAATGAAACAAACAACATTGAGAAGACTTGGAATTGATCTTACAGATGTGACAAATGATAGGATCAACTAGACGAGAATCACACCGGTTGAGAAGGATTGCCATGAGAAACTCGATGATCGAGAAGGGTTAGTATTCACATAGGCATATGAGAACAACTCTTAGAAAAGGTATAGAATCAACACTTGACATTGAAGCAACTCGAATACCACAACTCAAAAGCAAAACAAAGGATTGGCTTGCAGAATAAGCCGGCACAAACATATGATAGAGATTTTGTCCAAAGTTTTCGTGGTGGGGCCTACACGGGCTCGATCGTACAACACCATCATGTACAAGGCAGTGCACAAGACATACGAAGCGTCCCCGAGTCGACATAGCCAAGGACTCTTTAAGTCACAACGAGACCACTGTAAAACCAACCGTGGATAGGCGGACCACTAGACGTCGAACCCCAATTTCATATCATACATTTGTCGGAAAGATATCCCAAGAGCTACTTGAATTCCCACTTATAAAATCCCGAAACTTTCCGGTTATGCAATCAAGTGTTGGGGATACAGGGGAAGCATAATATCTCACCCAATTCTAGCAAATCCTACGTCTAGCTGTATCCATCCTTCAACACATAACCAAGAAACCTTAGGAAATCGTCTACATCAACCTTCGAAAAGCATCCATTATACGAGTTATGGCAATACTCCCAAACTCCCGCCCCAGTACTGGGTGGCGTCGAGGTTATCTCCCCAACAACTACATAAAAGAGATTTTCGATGTCGGCGAAACTAAACTCAGGTATTCCAGAACTGCAACGATAAAATTGTGACGACAACACCTCGGAACTCAACTCCCCAAGACACTGCCACAACCCCTAAATATCAGGAGGCACCAAGAACAATGTTCTCGTCACAAAACCATTGGAACGAATCAAAGATACCCGCGTGATCCTAAAAAAAATTAGTGAAATTTGAGAAGAGAAGAGTCAAAACTCTACGTCAGGATGCCTCACCAGTGCGATGAAGGGACTGAGGAGTAAAAAGAATTCCTAACTCTCCGATATATATAATCCTAAATGACTCAAAACATTTTTTCTAGACTCAACAACGCCAACTATTCGATCAAGCAGGGGGCTCCTAAGGTCGGGGAAGGCTCTGATTACCGACTTGTAACGCCTTCGACGCGGCTATCTCTCCCACGTGTCGAAGCACGACTTAGAGGCACAACCGCATTGAAAGCAATGTCGCAAGTGAGGTAATCTTCACACAACCCATGTAATACATAAAGGAAAAGAGATACATAGTTGGCTTACAATGGACACTTCACACAATTACATGATTAAAGCATTACATCAACCAAATACAATCAGGGTCCGACTACAGAACCAAAATAAAAGAAGACTACCCCAAAAGCTACATAGATCCCTGATCGTCCCGACTGGGCTACACTAATGTTCAACTAGAACGAAACAACACAAAGGACGAGATCTTCATCGAGCTCCTCCTTGAGCTTGGTTGCATCACCTGCTCGGTAACATCGGCACCTGCAAACTGGTTTTGGAAGTATCTATGAGTCACGGGGACTCAGCAATCTCACACCCTCGCGATCAAGACTATTTAAGCTTATGGGTAAGGTAAAGGTATGAGGTCGAGTTGCAGCAAGCGACTAGCATAGATGGTGGATAACATACGCAAATGAGAGTGAGAAGAGAAGGCAAAAGCACGGTCGAACAACTATGATCAAGAAGTGATCCTAGAACAACCTACGTCAAGCATAACTCCAACACCGTGTTCACTTCCCGGACCCCGCCAAGAAGAGACCATCACGGTAACACACGCGGTTGATGCATTTTAATTAAGATCAACTTCAGGTTATCTACAACTGGACATTAACAAATTCCCATCTGCCCATAACCGCGGGCACGGCTTTCGAAAGTTCAAATCCCTGCAAGGGTGTCCCAACTTAGCCCATCACAAGCTCTCACGGTCAATGAAGGATATTCCTTCTAGCGGGAAGACCCGATCAGATTTGGAATCCCGGTTACAAGACATCCTCAACAATGGTAAAGCAAGTCCAGCAAGACCACCCGCCGTGCCGACAAATCCCGATAGGAGCTGCACCATATCTCGTTCTCAGGGCACACCGGATAAGCTAAGCGTATGGGAGCCAACGTAACCCAAGTTGCCAAGGGACGGCCCCACATGGTGCTCTGGGTTGGACCAACACTTAGAGAAGCACTGGCTCGGGGTTTAATAAAGATGACCCTTGAGCCGGCCGACCCAAGGGAAAGAAAAGGCTAGGTGGCAAATGGTAAAACTAAGGTTGGGCCTTGCTGGAGGAGTTTTATTCAAGGCCAACTGTCAAGGGGTTCCCATTATAACCCAACCGCGTAAGGAACGCAAAATCCGGGAACATAACACCGATATGACGGAAACTAGGGTGGCAAGAGTGGAACAAAACACCAGGCATAAGGCCGAGCCTTCCACCCTTTACCAAGTATATATATGCATTAATTAGATAACAAAATATTGTGATATCCCAACAATATATCCATGTTCCAAACATGGAACAAGCTCCAATCTTCACCTGCAACTAACAACGCTATAAGAGGGGCTGAGCAAAGCGGTAACATAGCCAAACAATGATTTGCTAGGACAAGGTGGGTTAGAGGCTTGGCTCAACAATATAGCAGGCATGATAAGCAAGTGGTAGGTATCGCAGCATAGGCATAGCAAAAGAGTGATCAACTAGCAAGCAAAGATAGAAGTGATTTCGAGGGTATGGTCATCTTGCTTGAAATCCCGCAAGGAAGAAGAATGAGTCCATGAAGAAGACAAACGGACGTAGTCGAACGGATCCTCACAACACGACGTTACCGGTTACCGAGAAGAAGTACACCGGAAAGAAAGCAAACAACATAGTAAACAACCACTACAACAACATGGCATGATGCACAACAAGTATGATGCATGTCCGGTTTAATGAAGCATGGCACGGCAAAGTGCACAAGCAATTCTACAAATTAAGTGGAGATCAATATGCAACGAGTTGCATATTGATGAAACACCACAACAAGTTATTTAGTTTGATCTCGTTTATGTGCCAAACAATATTAAATGTTGTTAAACATGGCAAGAGGGTGAAGCAAAAGAAAAACTACCTATCTAGGCAAGTTTAGATGAGGCCGAAAACAACGAACAACAATTTCGGTAAATCCCCATATGCATATTTTGCTTATGGTATTGATCTGCCCTAAACACAATTTTAGAGTTATTAAACATGCAAAGTAAAGCCATCATGTTAAACTAGGCAAAATTCTACGCCAATTACATATAAAGTTTACTAAATTCGGAGCTACGGTTAATTAGTTATGAAATAAAGCATTTTAACATGGCATAGGAGCAAATTTAAACAAAGAGCATTTTAAACATTTTAAACATGCATGAAAATTGGATATTATGAACCTACACAAAATTCTAATCATTTTTTGTATATAAAGCATTTTAAACCGATGCACCGTTAGTGAGTTATTAAATGCATGAACGATGACGGGTTTTCTGCAAATAAGTAGATCCTGGATAAATAGACAAATTCCTCCATGACAGAAAAAATAAGGCAGGCCAAAACTGAACCGGCTGGGCTGTGCACCACAGGCTGAGGCCCAGGACGGTGGAGGATTGAGAAGCGCTGGGCCCTGGCAAAGAAGCAGGCTCGGCCTGTTGCTGAACTCGGGCTCTGTCTGGAGAGACATGGAAGGAGCGGGTCCATGGCACGGTCAACGCGAGGATCAGGGGCGCTGGCTGCGTGCGTCTTCGATTCAGAGGAAAACAGGGTGTGGCACTGGTCTCGAACGACGGCGGCGGCAGCAGGAACAACGGTCGGCGAGGCACAGATTGAGGAGGCGGAGAAGAGGCGATGCTCGACGCGGGGCTGCCGGACCTGGTGCAGCGGAGACCACAGACAAGGCGGAGGGAGGCGGGGCGCGGAGCTGCAGCTGCGCGTCCATGGCGATGCAGAGGACAACAGCGTCGACTTGGCTGCAGGGACATCACGGGGGCGATGGCGACTTGGCATTTTGTCGACGCACGACGCAGAAGGCGATCTGGGGAGGTCGACATGGTCCCGAGCGTCGCGGCCAACATGAGCGGGCGGTGAGCGGGCGCCTCATCCGCTGCTCATTAGGAAGCAGAGCAGCGGCGGCGAACACTGCGGGGAGGAGGCCGGGAACACCGGGGTGGCCGCGTGAAGGTTGGCAGAGGTCGGGAGTCGGTGGTCTGGGGACTCGACGGCGGGAGAGGCGGTCATGGAGCTCCAAGCGGCGGCTCCATGGTTCCCTGTGATAAGAAGCAGAGGAGGGGAGTTGAGATACGGGGAGTAAAAAGAGAAAACGGGAGGAAGAGGAGGGCCAGCAGTGCTCATCTGCTGCTGGTGCTTGGGTGGCCGGCGAGGACGTGGTGGCGGGCTGGTTGAAGACTAGGTGCAGAGGGACAACGTCCATGCGGGGCTGACGCAGGGTGCGGCGACGCGAGGTGGAAGAGAAGGCGGGCGCGGCTAGTTGGGGCCTCGGCCCAAGTGCGACGAGGAGGAGGCAGGGAGCAGGGGGATCGAGCAGAGGAGCACGATGGGGTTGGATCGAGAAGGCAGGGGAGTGGATCTGGTTGGCTCGGCACTGAAAAACAAAGAGAGGAGGGTAGGTAGGTGGCGGCGGGCAGGAGGGTGGATGGGACAGACCTCCTAATTTTTAGGGTTGGACCAAAATATACGCTGGTGGGATTGGTTAGGGGCTAACGGATCCCTTCGATCGGAATCGAACGACCCCGGATACATAGGTTAGGGGCCCCAATTAGCAAAACGGAGATGTTTTGTAGACATTTGGGGATGATCCGGATCAAATGGTGACGACTGTCCATGTCGCGTCCGGGGAAGCTTTTCGGACACGCGCGTGAGGAGAGCCACGGGCTGACGAGAGAGGTTAGGCTGGGCCTGGCGGTGAGATGTAGTGCAGAAGGCAAAGGGCTGAGAAGAGAGAAGAGGGAGAGACCCGGCGACTATTTCCGGAGACCGAAAACGTCCGACGTTAGAGCGGCTATACTGCCGCTATAGTTATCCGTTGGGGCATCAAACGGACTCCGAACACGATGAAACTTGGCGAGCGGTCTACTGACAACAAAACAACACCGCACGCCCACTTTCATCCCATTCCGGGAACATTTTCTGGCCACTTATAAAATAATATTTCGGACGTGCCGCAGGCGCGTGCAAGTGTGTCTGGACTCAGAACGGACAACTGACGGAACTGGGGGAGACCGGACGGATGCAAGTTTCGAAAACATGATGATGCAATGCACATGATGACATGATGAAAAGCAACACGCAAGCAAATGACATGGCAACACCGGCGAATAACTGGAAGACACCTGGCGCAACGGTCTCGGGGCGTCACATGGCCTCAGAGAAGATATGCAACTAGCTCTCGTGCTTTTTAAGCCGACCGAGTATGATGAGTTCTACAACATGGCACTAAAGAAAGAAGCTGCTCAGATCAAGTGTGATGCATCTAAGAAGAGAGTCAGGGGTGCAACTCCTTCTTCTTCTTCAACTCAAGTGGCAGCTAAGCAGCAAAAGTTCTGGTTGCGTCCTCCTCCTCCGTTCTGTCAGCCTTATCAGCAGAAGAGTAAAGGTGGCAATGGATCTTCCCACCCACCCAACCCAGGCTATCAGAACAAAGCTCCGTCTCATGCTCTAAGATCAAGTGCTCCTTATCACCAGCTGCTCTCAAAGGTTACTTGTAACAAGTGTCAGCAGAAAGGGCACTATGCAAACAAATGCTTCAACCAAAGGCGTCTTCCGCCTCCTCCTCCTATGAGATTTGCCAGCAATGCAGTGGTCAAGCATAATCCCAAGTTTGCAAAAGTCAACATGATGAACACAGCTCAGGCAGAGGACTCTTCAGAAGTGATCATGGGTAACCTTCCTGTTAATGATATTGCTGCAAAAGTTCTTTTTGACACTGGTGCATCACATTCTTTCAGGTCATTCCCATTTGCATCGGAGCACAATGTTGACAAAGAGGTTTTCTCCAAAGTCATGCAAGTTGTTTCTCCCAGAAAGCTTATGACTTCTAGTTTGGTTGGTCCCGATGTCTCTGTCCAGTTTGGAGACTATAAGTTTCTGTCATCTCCAATTGTTCTTGGTAACTCAGATATTGATCTATTTCTCGGCATGGACTGGCTTTTTAAGCACAAGGCTCAACTTGATTGTGCTGCCAGGCAGATTCAATTGACACCCTTGTCTGAGGATGTGATCATCTTTGCCGCTCGGGATGATACCATTCGACTGTTTTCTCTCAATGAGAAGGGCGAGTTGAATGCCATCTCTCATATTCCAGTCGTTTGTGAATATCAAGACGTCTTTCTAGAAGAGCTTCCAGGAATGCCTCCTCACCGGCCAGTTGAATTCGTCATCGATCTTGAGCCTGGCACGAAACTTGTTTGCAAATGTCCTTACAAGCTTGGACCAGAAGAGTTGAAGGAGTTGAAGAAACAACTCGATGTACAAGAGCGTATGGGTCTGATCCGACCGAGTTCTTCTCCATGGGGTTGTGGTGTTCTTTTTGTCAAGAAGAAGGATGGCACAGACCGACTTTGTGTCGACTACCACCCATTGAACAAGAAGACCATAAAGAAGAAGTAGCCACTTCCCAACATCAATGAGCTTTTCGAGCAACTCAAAGGTGCTCAAGTTTTCTTGAAGCTTGACCTCCGTATGGGCTATCATCAGATTCACATTCGTGAACAAGATATCCCTAAGACAGCATTCAGAACAAGCTATGGTTCTTATGAATATACTGTCATGTCTTTCGGCCTTGTCAACGCTCCTCCAACATTCTCTCGCATGACGAACTTCATCTTCAACCCTTACACAAATGATTTCGTCTTGGTGTATCTCGATGATATTTTGGTCTTTTCCAAGAACAAGGAGGATCATGCCAAGCACTTGATATTGGTACTGGACAAACTCAGAGAACATCAATTCTATGCGAAGTTTTCAAAGTGCGAGTTTTGGCTTGATGAGGTTCTCTACCTTGGCCATATCATCTCCGCCAAGGGCATAGCTGTTAATCCTGAGAAGGTGTCTACAATTGTGAATTGGGAGCCGCCTCAGAATGTGAAGCAACTCCACAGTTTCCTTGGGCTTGCAAGCTATTGTCAAAGATTTGTTGAGAATTTCTCTAAGATTGCAAAGCCTCTTTCCAACCTCCTCCAGAAGCATGTTAAGTATGTCTGGACGCCTGAATGTGACATCGCTTTCAACACCCTGAAAGAGAAGCTAGTCACAGCTCTAGTTCTGACTCCTCCTGATGAATCCAAACTATTCGAGATTTTCTCTGATGCCTCCCTGCAAGGCCTCGGTGCTGTGTTAATGCAAGAGAAGAAAGTTATGGCTTATACCTCTCGTCAGTTGAAGCCCAACGAAAAGAACTACCCCACTCATGACCTCGAGTTGGCGGCAGTTGTCCATGCTTTGTTAACATGGAGACATCTCTTGTTGGGAAGGAAAGTGGACTCTTCACTAATCATAAGAGCCTCAATTACATCTTCACTCAACCCAACCTCAACCTCAGGCAGACTCGTTGGGTCGAAATCATTCAAGAGTATAATCCGAGTATTGAATATACTCCAGGCAAGGAGAATATCATTGTAGACGCTTTGAGCAGGAAGGCTTACTGCAACAGTATGATTCTCAAGCCCTACCAACCAGATCTTTGTGAAGCTTTCCGCAAAGTTAATCTCCAAGTTGTTCCTCAAGGTTTTCTTGCCAACCTCCAAGTCTCTCCTACTTTGGAAGATCAAACTCGTGAGGCGCAACTTCTTGATGCAATGGTGAAGAAGGTGAAGAATGGGATTGCGAAGAGCCAACCCAAGTACAAGTGTTATCACCTTGATGACAAATATACTCTATTCTTCAAGGATGGAATTGTTGTTCCTAAAGGTGACCTTCGTAAAGTCATTATGAATGAGGCTCATAATTCACTCCTATCTATTCATCTTGGAAGTACAAAGATGTACCATGACCTCAAGCAGTCATATTGGTGGACTCGAATGAAGCGAGAAATTGCTCAGTTCGTGAATGAATGTGATGTCTGCAGAAGAGTGAAAGCGGAACACCAACGGCCAGCTGGTCTCCTCTAACCTATTGCCATTCCAGAATGGAAGTTTGACCATATTGAGATGGACTTCGTGACTAGATTTCCCAAGTCCAAATGCAGAAATGATGCTATCTTTGTCGTCGTCGACAAGCTTACTAAAGTGGCTCATTTTCTTCCTATCAAAGAATCTATCACGATAGCTTAGTTGGCAGAGCTACATACTTCCAGGATTGTCTCCTTGCATGGCATTCCGCAATTGATATCTTCAGATCATGGAAGTATCTTTACTTCTAAGTTCTGGGATTCCTTCCAGAAGGCCATGGGCACCAACATTCGCTTCAGCCTAGCCTTTCATCCTCAAACTAGTGGACAAGTCGAGCGAGTCAATCAAATTCTAGAAGATATGCTCAGGGCTTGTGTGAAGTGGGAAGATTGTCTTCCATATGTCGAGTTCTCCTACAACAACAATCTCCAAGCGAGTTCAGGCAAGGCCCCATTCGATATTCTCTATGGCAGAAAGTGCCATACTCCTCTTAATTGGTCAGAGACTGGTGAACGCCAACTTCTTGGCAATGACTTAATCACAGAAGCTAAAGAAATGTGCAAAGTCATTCATGAAAATCTCAAAGCCGCGCAATCGCGCCAGAAGAGTTACTATGATAGAAAGCATCGTGACTTGGCTTTCAAGATCGGAGACCATGTCTACCTCCGCATCTCTCCAATGAAAGGCACTCGTCGCTTCGGTATCAAAGGGAAGCTTGCCCCTAGATATGTGGGTCCTTTCAAGATCATTAGCAAAAGAGGCGACCTCGCCTATCAAATTGAGCTTCCTCCCAACTTTGCAAATGTGCATGACGTGTTTCATGTGTCTCAGCTTCGCAAGTGTTTCAAGACTCTTGACCGCACCATCAACTTCAAAGAGAGTGATCTCCAAGAAGACATGTCTTATCATGAGCATCCCGTTGCTATTATTGAAGAAACTGAGCGCAAGACTCGCGATAAGTCTATAAAATTCCTGAAAGTCAAGTGGTCACACCATTCCGACCGGGAAGCCACTAGGAACGCGAGGACCACCTTCGTTCCGAATATTCGGAGTTCTTTCAGTCCTAGATCTCGGGACGAGATCCTTTCATAGTGGTGGAGTGTTGTAACACCCCGGATGAAACTTACCATATTTGTACTCCAACTCCTGCCATTTTCGGGTCTAAGTTACGATTTTCCTTCATGGTTGGGTTCTTGTCTTCGTTTTGCATTTTGCCCATGTCATGCATTTCATATCATGTCGTCATGTGCATCGCATTGGCATACGTGTTCGTCACATGCATCTGAGCATTTCCCCATTGTCCGTTTTGCGATCTGACACTCCTACGTCCTTCGGCGTCCCCTTTTGTCTCTTTTCGTGTGCGGGTGATAAACTTTCTCGGAATGGACCGAGATTTGTCAAGCGGCCTTGGTACACCACCGGTAGACCGCCTATCAAGTTTCGTGCCATTTGGAGTTCATTTGATACTCCAATGGTTAACCGGGGAACCGTAAAGGCCTCGTGTGTGTTGCAGCCCAACACCCCTTCAAAGTGGCCCAATAACCCATCCAAATCCCCTCCATCGTCTCGGCCGTTCAATCAGGATCGCGTGGCCAAAAACCGCACTCCATTTGGATTTTCCTAGCTCCCTCTACCTATATAAACACCCCCTTTGAAATTCGCAGTCCAAACCCTAAAAATCCTTCCCCGCCGCCCCCGGACGTGTCTGTCCAGGCCGAACACGCCTGCGCCACCGCCCGCAGCTAGTGGCATCACGCCACGTGTCCATTGCTGACCCGCACGCCACCGAGGCCCGCTGGGCCCAGATCCGGCCCCCGCGGGCCTGCTCCCCACCGCCACTGCCCGAGGATGACCCTGCCGCTCCACCGCTGCCCGTACGATGCCGGTTGCCGCGCTGCCCAGCTCCGGTCGCCGTCCGCCGCCTCGCCCCGGCAGGTTCCTCGTCGCCCAGCCTCTGCCGTGCTAGATCTAGCGAGATCCGGCCAGAAACGCTTCCTCCGCGAGCTCCCCGGACCTCGCCGGCCTCTTCCCCAGCCCCGGCCTCATCCTCGTGTCCTTCTACGGTGGGAACTCCGGCGGACCTCGCTGTCCGTGCCAACCCTAGAATCTGATCTGAAGCTGAGGTTGACTTCGAAATTTCTACTAAGTCCCAGTATTTTTCATCTCGTGTGCACTTGTTTGACCTAGCATAACTCTGTCTCCGTAGCTACATTTTGGGCGTGCAATATGCACAATGTTCAGCATGATGTGCTCTTCATTTTGGTCCATTGTGACCTGCTTGTTTGAGTCCATCTTGATGCCCAAATTATTTATGCAAGAGTGCTATAAAATGTTAGTTCCTGTTACTTAGCAGATTATGAGTATTTGTCAATTTTGCTACATTTATTGTGTGCTGCATATGGGCATGAGCTCTACATGTGTTTTGGGCTATGCCATGCCATATTTACAGGGGTGTATGCCATGTATTTTTGTGATCAATGTGCTGACTAGCACAACCATGCAAAGTAGCTCTCATAATTTTGTTGTTTTCAGGGACTTAGAATTTCACTAAGTCATTTCCCTGTTGTTATTTTTATGCCATGTATTCATGTTGCTTTAGAGAGATCCATGCTTATTTTGAGTATGTTCAGTAAGGATGATTTGGACATATGGTTGTGCTCTATCCATCCATCCCCCTGTTTGCATTTATGGAGTGCCCTAGCATGACTCAATCTTGCTCTATTTTTGCTATAAAATGTTCCAGGCAGATTGTTTACGTGTTAATCAATTTTGCCAAGGTTGTTGTAGTTGATCTATGCATTTGGGGTTATCTTTCTTTATTTGGTTCCATAGTCGGACCTTGATTGTATTCTGGATGATGTAATGCTATATTTATGTATTGTGTGAAGTGGCGATTGTAAGCCAACTCTTTATCCCTTTCTTATTCAGTACATGGGATGTGTAAAGATTACCCCTCTTGCGACATGCCTACTATGCGGTTATGCCTCTAAGTCGTGCTCCGACACGTGGGAGATATAGCCGCATCGTGGGTGTTACACTCACCCACTTTCCCCTCTCTCCCGCAAGAAGACGAGCTCGACCAAGCGAGCTCGCCAACGTCGGCCGCCGTACCCTTGGCCACCGGCCACCCCTCGCCCTACCGCTGGGTCCAGAAGCTCCGCCGCATCTTCCTCTCCCACTCCACTGACCTACGCGACGCTCAGAGGCCCGGCTTCATTGCCACCATCGTCATCTTCTCCCTCGGCCACCGTGGATCGCCGTCGTCCATTGGCGACAACCATCGCTTCCCCGACTCTGCTGTCTTCACCATCCACCTCCCCGTGAGCCCCGCTCCTTATTCCCCCTTTCCCTTGCTCAAACTCATGCCATAGCCGCTGTCCCACCACAACTGAAGGTCGCTGCCATCGGCCATGTCGCCATCACAGCCATGGCTTGATTTGGTCGCGTCTGAGCACACCGTTGAACTCCTGCAGTTCCCAGGAGCCTGTAGGGTACTTCACCTAGCCCCTCCATGCACCGTAGCCTCACGCATGACCGATCCCAGACTCTGGCTGCCGCCTAGCTCGACACCACCGCCACCTAGCTCGACACCACAGCCTCTACAGTCCACATCACTCCCTCCCGTGGCCACCGCTGGATGCGTGCGTGCGCCAGCAACCCATAGCCGCAAACAGCGCTCCAAACCATCGACCGTAGCTCCATCCCGACGCCCTCCGCCGTGCGAAATGGTCGCCACCGGCCAAACTCTGGCGAGCTGACGTGGCACTATCATTAGTGCTAATCCCTGTGAGCTAGACGCCCCCACAGCCACTGACAGCAGGTCCCGCAGCGAGTCAAACCCCAGTCAACGCGGGATTAGACCCGGTTAACCCCTGTGTTAGTGATGTGTGGACCCCACACGCCAGGTTTGACCCCGGTCAGCTCCATTGACCTGCTGACGTCGTCTCGATGCATGCTGACGTTGTAACTATTTTCTGGAATTTAAAATAAACCAGAAATGATTTATGAATTTCAAAAAATAACCTAAACTTCTCAAAATCATAGAAAATAATGTGTAACTCCAAATGAAATAATTTATATATGAAAAATTACTAGGAAAATCCAAAGAATCTGTTTATGGCATTTTCATGCATGTTTGAGCAAGTTAACCTCACTTCTTAGGATGAAACATGATTAGGACAAATTTGATAATAGATTTAGAGTTGGAATTTGATCTAGCTTTGAATTCCACTTCAATCAAAATGACTTTCTGTTGCATTAGCCCAAATCACAGCATATTGCCATGTCATGATTATGCACCATATTGTTGCATTGCATTGATTGTGTTCTTTCTCTATTTGTCGGTATTTGTCCCCTCTAAGTGTACGTAGTTCCGACGATGAGATCAACGACACCGATGAAGAGCTACACTATATTCAGAAGTGCCAGGCAAGCAAAACCCCCTCGTTTATTCCAATACAATCCCACTCTCTCGCTCCTGCTCTCTTTTACTGCATTAGGATAACAACGATTCAACTGTTACATGCCGCGGTAGGTGAACCCATTTCCCTTGCATGACCTGTGATTGCCATAGTAAATAGATGAAACCCACTAGCACGAGTAGGAGTTGTTTGAGCCCTGATGTGCCTACTCATTCATGCTTGTTGTCATGCCTGCTACTACTTAGAGTTGAGTCAGGTAGGATTCATCGGGGATGAATTGGAATGTGGTGAACATGTCCTGCTGTTGAGAGCTAAGTGTGTGAACACGATTTGTTGAAGGTAGTGGTGAGAGGCCATGTAGGAGTACAAGGTGGGTTGTCTCATTGCAGCTGTCCTCAGGAATTGAGTTCTGTGTTTGTGATCCATGAACAACTACTACCACACATTGGGCTCTGGGCACTGCAAGCACTCTCAACTTATTAATCAACCTGATCTCTGTCCAGGAGTTGCAACTAGTTTCTGGTGTTTGTAGGTAGTGCTAGTAGTCTACCAAGTGGCACCCGGTACAGGTGGGATTGGGACAGACTAGGTGCAGTGGCACGGTGTACCAAGCGTCGCCCGTTTCGTGGGCTTGGGAACCCTACTCACATCGTTTGGGGCCGTGAGCGACACCTCGGCCGGATCTCCTTGCGGATGGAACCTGAATAGGCGATAAACCTGGACAAGAGACTTGTGTGGTTAGTTAGGTCATGGCTGACTCCCTCGCCAGGCTTCCGCTTGAAGGTTGCCGATATACATGACGAGAGCGTGTGTGAGGAAGTACACCCCTGCAGGGTTATAAATGACGAGAGCGTGTGTGAAGAAGTACACCCCTGCAAGGTTATAAATGATCTATTCGAATAGCCGCGTCCATGGTAAAGGACTTCTAGGTTGCCTGTATAGTTCATAGACAAGTGAAAGTGGATACTCTAAAATGCGCAAGATAAGCGTGGGTGCTATGGATGGCGTTCTCGTAGGGAGACAGGAGCGGATCGATAGTGGTGTATTGATTGGTGAATATGTGGACTCGTGTGCGCCACCTCAAAAGAGTTACTTGCAGTCGTAGTTTAGGATAGCCACCGAGTCAAAGTTGGCTTGATGTAGTTATACTCCACCACCCCCCTTTGTTGACACTGATGCATATGTAGCTAGTTCTGATGTAAGTCTTGCTGGGTACATTTGTACTCATGTTTGCCTAATTTATGTTTTTGCAGAGAGACCTCAGTCTCGCTAGTAGTTCCGTGTGTACTTCGATGTTTAGCTTGTTACCTCAGCTACGATCTTGTGCCCTCTGCAGGGTCTTGTAGATAGTCAGGCTTCTCAGCCTTTTCATTTGTAGTTGTCTGTACTTAGACAAGTTAAGCTTCCGCTTGTGATTATTGCTTGTATGACTTGAATGTTGGGTCATCAGACCCATGTTTGTAATATCTGGCTCCTCGGAGCCTAATGAATAAACACTTTGACTTGTAGAGTTTTGTTGTGATGCCATGCTATATTTGCACATCTTGAGCATATTGTGTGTATGTTATTGAAATTCTTGTTATGTGTGGGATCCGACAACCTAGTTGTTTATTCTTGGTAGCCTCTATTACCGAGAAATGTCTCCTAGTGCTTGCACTGAGCCATGGTAGCTTGCTACTGCTCCGGAACACTTAGGCTGGCCGGCATGTGTCCTTCTTCGTTCCTGTGTCTGTCCCTTTGGGGAAATGTCACGCGTTGTTCCTTTAAGTCCTTGTAGCTTGCTACGACTTGGGTTCATACGTTGATGACCGACATGTTCGTTCCTGGGTCATGTATGTCTGTCCCTGTAAGTTAGTGCACTTTGGATTCACGACTAGTCATGTCGGCCCGGGTTCTCTTTCATATGGATGCTAGCGACACTATCATATACGTGAGCCAAAAGGCGCAAACAGTCCCGGGCCAAGTAAGGTGGCACCCATGGGAATACCATGCATGAGGCCGCAAAGTGATATGGTGTGTTACATGCTAGATCGGTGTGACTTTGGATCGAGGTCCTGACACATTGCCGCCTTTTTGCCATTCGAAATCTGGCGCCATAACCTCTCCGATCCAGCCGCAAAACCCCACCCTCCTCCGTCTGCCACCTCACCGCTGCCCAGCCAAAGCCTCTTCCCCGACGATGCCGTCCACCGCAATAGGTCGATGTCCCTCATGCGCCTCCCCAAATGAGGATCCTCATCCATCCCGTTGTCCCCCCGGTTCAGCCGCCCTGTCCTCCACCTCCAAGGAGCTGCTCCAACGACCGGCTTGTCCTTTTGCGGCTGCTCCATCCTCACAGCGCCGCCTTAACCTGATCCACCGGAACCGCAACATCCTCACTGACTCCTCGGATGAATCTGAGTCCTACTCGGCACCACCAAAGAGGTTGTACACTCGGCGCCGATGGTGCTCCATCTCGCACGCCCATGGAGCGGCTACCTCAAAGCCGGTGGCACGGGCGACATCTCCACGGCTACTCTCCCAGTGTGAGGCCCCTTCGACGGCAGAGTCCATACCAGCCAGATCTACTGCTGCTGCTCCGGCTCTTGCTCGATCGCTCGCGCTACTGCTGCTCTGGCTCTCGCTCGCTCGCTCGCCCAGTTGCTGCTGCTCCCGCTCTCGCTCGCTCGCTCGCCTAGCTGCTGCTGCTCCGGCTCTCGCTCGCTCGTGCTGCTACTCTGCTCTAATTTAGCTACACTTCAGTCGACTGAATCTACTTTTGGGTCAGTCGATTTTTAGGGGGTGGGGGATCTCGCCGGAGTTAAGGAAGAACCACTCACAGTGGGGTGGGGGCTCGCCGGAGAGGTACCCCACTATCTATCTTAGGGTTCTGGGTGGGGTGCTGCTCGCCGGCTGTGGGGGGCGCGGTGGTGGGGTGGTGGCGTGGGAATCGCCAGAGAAAAAGCTTGGCGCGAGGGGGGGATGGAGGGGGCTAGAGGGCTGGCCGAGGTGGCGGCAGACCAGCGGTGGGGAGTTATTTCGGGGCGGTAAGGCAGCGGCGGACCGGCTGTGGGGAGTTGTTTTCGGGGTGGCGGCGGACCGGCGGTGGGGAGTTGTTTTGGGGTGGTGCAGTAGTGCGGGGTTCGGCCGGTGTTGGAACCTCTTATGAAGTTGAAGATGAATTGCAGGCCCTCCCTAAACTATCCCATGTGAAGTACCTCTTATGCTACCATTGCGTTCACATTCGATAGTAACATTCAGATTCCACAGTAACATTCAATTTCGACAGTTAAGTTCAGAGTCAATAGTATTTACCTCATTTGTTGTAGTTAGGTGGTTTTTGGTGATGTAAAGTTTACATCTATAACTTTTTGGTAATGCATTTCACATCATCTATTGGAGATGCTATTAGAATCCCACTTTAGATTAACGATGTTTGTCTTGTGCTGCTTCAGCCTTGACATCTTACAGCTCATCGGAGCTGCTGCATCGACGGAATGATCCATCACAACATAGCAGTGCCCTGGACACCGTCTATAGATTCCTCAGATCTTCCTCCACACCTCCGACAGCCACCTCTGCCTCAACTTCTTCAGCGACCAACCCAATGATGCTGAGGTCGACACGGCTACGGCAAAGAGGTTATACACTTGTCACTTCACTTATTACTCTATATTCATGTCAAGTTCAGGGCCACCTCTGCCTCAACTTCTTCAGTGACCAATCCTATGCGTGAAAACAAGACCAAGTGCATTAGTGGCAGAATAACATTCTAACTGTACACGCTTTCATATGGTTTCAGTTTATTTTGGCCATGTTTCTTTTTATTCCTCTGCTCCTCCAATTCCTGTGAACCAAACACCCAAGTTGACAGAAATCCTGTGTTCACAAATGCTCTGTTTCCCATGTGCATTCCGATCTTATTCCAATGTTTTCCCTCCTATCCCTACGTTTTTAGAATCTTGCAAGCCAAATGAGCCCTTACAGAATTACTTCAGTTACAGGTAGGTGTCGAAGAAAACTTTGTGTGGTTTGTCTTGCTCCTGACGTGACGTCGTCCACCTCACCTAAGCTGCTCCATCGATAGAAGCATCCGCCAAACCAGACATCACAACTCCTAACCGTCTTTTGCTGCCACAGATCTCCTTCCTTGCCGCAGGCACCCACCACAACGACATCACCATCATCGACTCAGCAGATGAACCTGAGGAGTACATGGGTCCACAAGAGAGGTCACACTCTTTTGTTTCTGCTTATGTTATGCATTGCTTAATATTACCTGCTACTTTATTGTCCTATTCACCTCTTAGACTCCAAGTTACCAAATTGATGTTCAAACTTGACTTCTAAATTAGTTGTGGGGCACATATCGAGGCAGCAATGAATAGTATGTCTGTCTAATATCTGGTTCACCTAGGGTATGCCTATGTTGTTCATCTTGGGTGGGAAGCAAATAGTAAAGCAATCATCATCTGTTTTTTATTAAAGTAAAGAAATCATCAGCCTGCTATCATTATTTTTGGATCCATCCACTTGTTGTTACCATCACTCTAGATTTCTGCATGCTCTCCTTACATAATCTCACTATATTTTTTTGTATGCATGTCAGAAATTGTACACAGTCATGCTGAACATGTAGGGAAAAGAGAAGAGTTTCACATGGCAATATAATGTCATGGAGACATCACTCCATGGTGGGCTCAATGGAAAACCCTCCCCCCTCTCCAGATTGTAATCCAGAGGAAGATCTCTGTTCTAAGGCGGATTCAGACGCAGCTGACCACTCCTATTTACCCCCAAGGTGTTTTCTCAAACTTGGCATGATGATGTTAGTCATATCATGCATGTGTTACCTTGCAGTGCCTACTTTCGACACCATATATGTCATCTGCTTAGTTTCGACATGTTCTGTAATGCCACCTGTTTAGTTTCAATATCATATATGGGAATTATGCAGTCTCATGTCTTTTAGCCAGGCATAATATATGTGAAATGTGCAATGCCATCCTGTTTAACCAGACATCATATATTTGAATGATATCTAGCCCATCCTTTTCTTCATTAAATTTCTGTTTATCGACAATGTTTGTACATTAAAGTACTCTTCCTATGAATCAGCCATTTGAGTGGGTATGAAAAAATCTGGAAAGGCCTTCAGAGTAGACAGTGCTACATGTCGAAGCGGATCTCTTGCTGGATCCCGATAGCTCCTCGGAGATGGATTCATAGACAAATGACCAGGCCTATTCCCCCACCAAGGTGTATGCTCTAACTTGGCACGGTTCTACTTCTCATATCATGCATATGGTGCCTTGCATTGCATAGTTTAGACATCATATACACAATATTCAACACCATGTTCTTAGTTCAGACATCATATATGCGAATGCCCTCCGCTTAGCATATAAATCACATATGTGAATTCAATCATGCGATCCTGGATACTTAGATAACATGTATGTGAATTAAGTCATGTGATCCTGTTTAGTTAGTCATCATATCTTTGAATTATGTTATGCTATGCTATCCAGTTTAGATAGACATCATATATGTGAAATTATGTCATGCTATCCGTTTTAGTTAAACAATATACATGTCAATTATTTAATGCCCTCTTTTTTGCACACTATCTATTGCATCTGTCTCTCATACAATGTGTGCACATTCAACTATGTTACCTATTTATTAGCCATTTGAATTGGAGCGGGTGATGGGAGTATCCAGCGGAGTAAAAACCCGGTCTTGAATAAAATAGTGCTACCTCTTGGTGTAGATAGCACCCGGGTTGTGCATGCACGAGAACCAACCCTACCACACATAACCCGGACTCTCGCAGATTTTACCCCTACTATGATGGACAGAGAACCAGCTTCATCTAATCTAGCCCCAACCCCAGCAGATAGTAACCCAGTTCCTGTTGATATAGCACCATCTCCACCACAGAGCTCCCAAACAAGAGCAGTTAGTAAGGCAGCTCCAGTGCCCAAACCACCAGTACTACCATGGCGAACCCCAACTCCACTAGTTAGTACACCTATTCCCGTGGAGGAAGCACAACCAGCCATTCATAGTTTAGCATCTATCACATCTGATGTTGTTAAATCCTATGTGTGTATCTTCCCATCATGGAAATATTATACTGAAGATGAAGGGAAATGCCAGCTGTAGGTGTTTGTCCAGGAGTTATTTGTAAGTAATGTTCACGACTATTACTTTGCTTTGTCCCATACATTCTGCCTCCATGATGGTTACAATACATCAAATTTTCCCATTTTTCTCAATAGATAAGGACCGATTTGGAAACTCAGGATGAGGTAACCTGTGCTAATACCTATGCTATCTTCAAGAATGCTTGGTGGAAGTATCGGAATTACCTGAAGAAAAAATACTTCACTGGCAAACAAACTCATCAAATTCCCTTACGTTCTCCTGAGACAGATTTACTGGACGATGACTAGGAACACCATGTTCTTTACTGGTCCCGAACCAAGAATGTGGCAAGGTCTATGAGCTCATTTTATTTTAAGTACTATATGCTTGCGTCTTACTGTACTCTGTTCATGTAGAACAAGTGCTTAAACTTGAAGAACAAATGTTATCATTTAAGATTCCATTGCTATTGTGCATACTTCTTTGCTCTTTTATCACTGTATTTACTCATACAAACTTATTTTTAAATTGAACTATCCAATAGAAACTCAAATGGCACAACAGGTATGTTTAGGCATGTTTCTTTAAAAGGTTTGCTCTTTTAAATAGCTCTGTTGATTTCAATTTCAATTGTGTATACAGTTGACTTCACATATCATGGACATTACTAGCATCATAGCAGGGCCAATAGTGTTGTTGTACATGTAGACCCGTGGTACCCATCTGAAATATTGTTGTGTCGTTTAGTTTCCCATGCTTTATATTCTTTCGCTGCTGCTTTCTCTTGAACTAATATGATTTGGACCATGTCTCTATTTTGATTTGGCAAGAGAATGCAGTGACCATAGGACATAGATATATGTTTGTTTGATGGTTTTATAATGTACTACTTGGCAATAGAAGACTTGGTAGTTTAATCTTGTCCACCTTACTAATGAACTGGATCACCGAAATGAGTTTCATATAGTAGTACATGCTAAACCAATTATGTTTCTGCTTGTTTCTTCTTTTAGACTACTGACAGAATATTGGGGAAGAGTGCCTTATTAAGCAACTATGAAGGAAGTAATGCAGATAAGGTTTAGGATCATGAGACATCCTTGTTGGTCTCCAACAAAGCTGATAAAATAGCTATGTAAAACTATCTTGAAGACAGTGAGGCAACCACAAAGTCCTGTCTTGGTTTACTGTTCGAGTTACTGGCCACTTCCGCTTGCACAAGCTATTCAAACTCACTGTCTCAATCAGTTCGGTTTCTTGAGTCTCAACTACAAGATGAAAGACATCGATCAACTGTGCTACGATACGAAGCAGAAGGACTGCGGAAGTCCTTGGAGCACTCAAATGCATACTTTCTGGTGTAACACCAAGCGTTGGAGGATTTTAGCGCCAAACAGGACAAAGCTAATAAGCTTGCTAAGCTTATTGCCAGCATGGTGGATACCCAGGATAATGTTTCTTGAGCTCTTCTGATGTTGTTTCAGTTATGGACTTGTTTTTCTTCCACATTTATTTGCACTGGTGGCTAATTTTGATGGCCAGTGTATGTAATATGCTGCTTTGTTCCCTATATTTGCATTGGTGGCGAACTTTGATGCCCAGTGGATGTAATATGTGTAATAGATGTAATAGGGTAGCATTAGTTGCTTGCTTATTTATTTCATTATTTTCTTGTTTAATTGTTTTCTTGTAGTCATTGCAGTTCTTTTTCCATGTTTTTCTAGTGCCCACAATAACCTATTTTTGGTAACTAGGCCACAATAATCATGGCAACGCACCGACTATTGTAACCATGGGCCTCCTGCAGGCCGTAGGATCCGTGGGCCTTCTACGTGCAGTAGGATCCATGGGCCTTTTACGGGCCGTAGGATCCATGGACTTTCTGTGGGCCGTATGACCCATGGGCCTTCTACGGGCCGTAGGATCCATTGGACTTCTACGGCCGTAGGATCCATGGGCCTTCTACGGGGCGTATAATCATTTCGCCAAACATGGGCCGTACTATTCATGGACCATAACGGGCTTTTAATAGGTCGTATTTGATAACGCTATGAAGACAGCCCAACGGGTTAACGGGCAACAAACGGGTCGAATGTAAACACGGGCTGTATTTGGCCCACAAACGAAACAAGCCATTAACGGACCGCATCTAAACAAATTCTAGAAATGAGCCCAAGAATAAATGGGCCCTTAGAAGGCCGAAAGTTAACACGGGCTGGAAACGGCCGACGGAATAATGGGTTGTTAACACTACAAAAAAAGACACATCCATGACATTTTGGGCCGAACGAATTTTTTTCCTGTCATACATATGACACTTCTATGACGATAATTGTGACAAAACCCGGTACCATCATAGATGTGGTGGGCTCCTACTTCTATGACAAAAAATCATGATAGAAAATGGGCTTTTCGTCCTGGGCGGGCTGGAGACGCAGCTGCATGACATTCTTTGGGCCGTCCATGACGGAAAAAACCGTGGTAGAAGCGAGGGCGAGGAAAATTTTGGGGAGTTCCCGGTTACGGTGGGATGTCGGGGCCGAGCGATGCGTGTTTCTCTCATACACGTACGCGCGTGTGTGCGAGGTGTTGGCTCTAACTGAACCCGAGCGAGGCGTTGGGCTCTAACTAAACCTGAGCGATTGCACTGCATGCAACGCGTTACTAAACCCGAACAATCGATCGATGGCTGTTAACTGAACCCGGTCGAGCAATTCCTTCGCTACTGCTGCTAACTGAAGCCGATCGATGCTCCCTCTAGGATGAATAGTGAGTGTTGCAGGGGGGTTGGATGAACAGTGAGTGGTGGCGTTGCCTTTGGATGAACAGGACCCTGTGGTGTGGAGAGCTGGATGAACAGTAGATGGTGGATGGGTGCCCGTGGAGGGGTGGTTGAACAGGACCCCGTGGTGTGGAGGGCTGAATGAACAGTAGACGGTAGAGGGGTGGTTGAACAGTAGCCAGTGGAGTAGCGCGCAGTGGAGGCTGGATGACCAGGAGCCCGTGGAGGCTGGAGGAGGTCGATGGTGGAGATGAACAGTATCCCGTGGAGTCCTGTTTTGTGGTACGCCACACCCCTCCTGTTGAACAGGACCCCCGTTTCGACCGTAGGAGGTCCATTTCGTCCGTTTTGCGATACGCCACACCCCTCCCGATCAACAGGACCCCAGTTTTGATCATAGGAGGTCCATTTCGTCCATTTTGCGGTATGCCACACCTCTCCCGATGAACAGGATCCCGTTTCGAACGTGGCCGGTCGAACACAAGGCCGTTTCCTCCGTTCTACGGTATGCCAGGCCTCGTTTCCATCGCCTGTTCTGTCCAAGCCCTCTTGATGAACATGACCACGCATTCCGTTCCGACCTAGCCGGTTGGCTCCCACGTGTTTCATTACCTCCCGATGAACACGATGCATTCTGTTGCCTCCCCATGAACACGACGCGTTCTGTTGCCTCCCCATGAACACGACGCGTTCTGTTGCCTCTCCGTTCTGACCCAGCCATGTCAACGAGCCCTCGCCATACGTATGCGCGAATAGGCGTTCGATACCCCGCCCGTATGTACACATACTGTCAGGACCCCGACTCGATGTCACATCGATCTAGCCGGTAACACTTCATATCACTTTGCGGCCTCACGCACGGTGTTCCCACGGGTGTCGCCTTACCTTTGCCCGGGACCGTTTGCGCCTTTTGGCTCACGTATATGATAGTGTCGCTAGCATCCATATGATAAAGAGCCCGGGCTGACATGACTAGTCGTAAACCCAAAGTGGCACAGACTTACAGGGACAGGCATCCATGACCCAGCTTCGAACGTGTCGGTCATCAGCAAGTGGGTCCGGGCTGTAGCACTGGGCTAGCAGGACTCCGGTAAACCGGGCTGTAGCGGGCTAACAGGACTCCGGTACTCAAAGCGTGACATTTCCCCCAAGGGACAGACACATGAACGAAGAAGGACACATGCCGGCCAGCCTAAGTGTTCCAGAGCAGTAGCAAGCTACCATGGCTCAGCGGTAACACTAGGAGACATTTCCCGGTAAGAGAGGCTACTAAAGATAAACAACTAGATAGTCAGATCCCACACATACCAAGCATTTCAATCACACACACAATATGCTCGATATGTGCAAATACAACGAAGCATCACAACATGACTCTACGACACAAGTACTTTATTCATTAGGCTCCGAGGAGCGAGATATTACAAACATGGGTCTCATGACCCAACACTCAGAGCATACAAGTCAAAGCACAAGCGGAAGCTATCATGTCTGAGTACAGACATCTATAAATGAAAAAGGCTGAGAAGCCTGACTATCTATCAGATCCTGCCGGGGCACAAGATCGTAGCTGAGGTAACAAGCTAAACGTCGAAGTCCACGTGGAACTACTAGTGAGACTGAAGTCTCTCTGCAAAAACATAAAATAGGCAAACGTGAGTACAAATGTACCCAGCAAGACTTACATCAGAACTAACTACATATGCATCATTTTCAACAAGGGGATGGTGGGGTTTAACTGCAGCAAGCCAGCTTTGACTCGGTGGCTATCCTAAACTACGACTGCAAGCGACTCTTTTGAGGTGGCGCACACGAGTCCACATATTCACCATATCAATACACCACTATGGATCCGCTCCCGTCTCCCTACGAGAACGCCATCCATAGCACTCACGCTTATCTTGCGCATTTTAAAGTATCCACTTTCACTTGTCTATGAACAGATATAAGCAACCCAGAAGTCCTTTTCCGCGGACACGGCTATTCGAATAGATGATGTTAACCCTGCAGGGGTGTACTTCTTCATACATGTTTCCACCACTTAGCGTCTGCACACGACATGTGCTCGGCAGACTTCAAGCGAAAGCCGACGTGGGTGTAGACCACGACCTACCTAAACACTCAAGTCTCTAGTCCAGGTTTATCGCCTATTCGGGTTCCATCCATGAGGAGATCCGGCCGGAGTTTCGCTCACAGCCCCAAACGATGTGAACAGGGTTCCCGAGATACCAAACGGGCATCCGGTACACCGTGCCACGTACCTACCGCATCACAGCCCACCCCTACGGTCAGCGCTGTCCACGACCTCCAGTAAGCTACAAACACCAGAAACTACTTGCAACTCCTGGACAGAGGACTAGGGTGAATAAGAAGTCGAGCGGGGTCATATTTCAGGGCCCAATGTATGGTAGTAACTGAATCATGGATCACAAACACAGAACTCAGTTCCTGAGGACGGCTACAATGAGACAACCCACCATGTACTCCTACATGGCCTCTCACCGCTACCTTTACCAAATCGTGTTCACACACTTAGCTCTCACACAGTAGGACATGTTCACACGCCTCTGATTCATCCCCGATGAATCAGACCTGACTCAACTCTAAGCAGTAGCAGGCATGACAAACAAACATGAATGAGTAGGCACAACAGGGCTCAAACAACTCCTACTCATGCTAGTGGGTTTCATCTAATTACTGTGGAATGACAGGTCATGCAGAGGATAAAGGGGTTCAGCTACCGCAGCAAGTAACAGATGAATCGATGTTGTCCTAATGCAGTAAAAGAGAGCAGGAGCGAGAGAGTGGGATTTTATCGGAATGAACAAGGGGGTTTTGCTTGCCTGGCACTTCTGAAGATAACATTGAGTCTTCATCGGTGTCAACGATCACATCATCGGTATCACGTCTATCGAGAGGGGACAAATACCGGCAACACAGAAAGGAACACAATCAATGCAATGCACAATATGATGCATGATCATGACATGGCAAAATGAATGTGTTTTGGGCTAATGCAACTAGCAACAGATTAAATGAAGTTGGTTTGAATCCAAGATTCAAATTCAAACTCCATATGGGGTTATTTAAATGTCAGTCACTTCATTTGTCCTAAACAGTAGTGATAAGTTGTTCTAACATGCATGAAAATGGTACAGATGGATTCCTTGAATTTTTCTGATAATTTTTCATATATAATTTATTTAATTTGGAGTTACGGTTAATTTTCTATGATTTTTAGAAGTTTTAGGCATTTTCTGGAATTCCAGAATTAAATTAAATCCAGAAAATACTTTATGACATCAGCAGTGCGTCATGCTTGCATCAGCAAGTCAACAGGGCTGCCCCGGGTCAAACCTGACCAGTGGGGCCCACTGGTCAGTGACACAGGGGCTAATCCCGGTCAAACCCAGCGCTGACTAGGGTTTGACCAGGGGTGGGGCCCGCTGTCAGTGGCCTACGGGTTGATTAGTGTAGGGGGGGGTTAGCCGCTAATGATGCCCACGTCATCATCGCCGGACTTACGCCGGCGGCGACCAAAATGGCGGCGGCAACGCGCCGGACTTGCGCTAAAGGCGACGGAGGCGGCGGCTGAGGGCACCAGGGCATAGCCCTCGCTCTTGCGCATCCAAAGGGCCAAATGGGAGGGGTTGGGGTGGTTCGAGCTCGCCGGGGTCGAGCTCGTGGCGGCGGCCGGCGTTCGGGAGCAGCCGAGTATGGTGCTAGAGGGCACGGGAGGCGAAGCTACTGGTAGCTGCAGGTTCGTGGAGGCGCGCTGAGCACACCGGTGTACTCGGGTGAGAGCTCCAGTGGCTGCCGTGACGGCGGCGACGAGGTCAGCGGCGGCCGGAGATCGGGCCAGCATGGCGCAGTGGCTGCAGCGCGTTAGCCAGAGAGCCGAGGAG
This sequence comes from Triticum aestivum, assembly GCF_018294505.1. Taxonomy (NCBI): domain Eukaryota; kingdom Viridiplantae; phylum Streptophyta; class Magnoliopsida; order Poales; family Poaceae; genus Triticum; species Triticum aestivum. The sequence continues at coordinate 277,666,181 of NC_057803.1, read as the reverse complement.
CGCGTCGGGACCCTGGGGACCTGGGGAGCACGCGGGGGCTACTGGAGCGAGCGGAAGAGCGCCGGGACGCGAGGTCCACCGGCAATGGCGATGGCCGGAGCTTGGTGCTTGCGGGGAAGGCGGCTACGGCACGGGAACGAGCAGAAAAGGAGGGGGAAAACGAAGAAGATCTTACGGCGGTCCTGGAGATCAGCACGGGAGGCTCGGGGACGGCCTGGCTGCAGCCAATCGACGACGGAGAGGTCCGGCGACCGGCGGTGAAGAAGATGGCAATTGCGTTGCTTCGGTGCCTCCGGGCTCGCGTGATTCACCGGAGAGGAGCCGCTCGAGGTAGCAGAGGCGATGGACGACTCGAGGAGGCGAGGCATGCGCGGTCGCTACAGATACGGTTGACGGCGGCGAGAGGCGTGCTCGGGGCTGCGAGAGAGAGGGCAGCAGGGGAGAGAGGAGCCGACAGGGAGGGAGTGAGAGGGGGTCGGGGGTGTCGTGGCGTCGCGGAAGGCGACCAGGGCGACGAGGGGGTAGCCAGGCAGGCAAGGAGGAGCTGGCGCGGCTCGCCTGTGCGCCGGGCACGCAGCTGCTTCGGGGCGAGGGGAGGAAGACGACGGAGGGTAGCGGTGGCGGGCTGGGCCGGCCAGGTGGGGGGAGCTGGGCCGGTCCTGATGGACCACCAGGTAAGCGCCAGGTAAGATGCTTTGCTCTTTTATTTTATTTCTATTTTAGTTACTGTTTTCTATTTTATGTAATTGTGTTTGGATTTATTAAAAATGCCAGAGCATTTCCAAAAATCATGCAACTGACTGTGGCCACTGTTTGGAATATTTCCAACAGTAAACATTTCAGTTTGTGATTATTTGAGCATTTAAAATATTATTAGCAATTAAATGCCCAAATGCAAATACTATATAATTTAATTCAAAAATCCAGGAATAGCCTATAAATATGTTCATCATTTTTGGAAGAGGTTTTCACCTCTAACAGAAATTATGAACATTTCCAAAGGGCATTCTGGGTTATTGAAAATATTTTTTTATTGAACCTAGTTAAATTTCATTTGGTGCTAGGGTTTCAACAATCCCCATTTCAAATTTCTTTGGAATTTAAACACGATGGCATGATGAACAAGCAAGTCAAGCAAGGGCTGAACTGGGGCTGTGACAACTCACCCCCACTAAACAAAAATCTCGTCCCGAGATTCAAGCGTAGGGTAAGGAGAGGGGGGAACGTCAACTAGTATAATCTTCATGATCCAGGGTGCACTTCAATTGAACGTTGATTCATTCACCATCATTGTCTTGAAGTCTTGCCTTGAGAACTCCAACTAACATAACAACGAGAGGGGAAGGGGACTCTAGAAGGACTGATCTTTTCGAAGATCGAACAACTCAGGATTAACTCACGGAATGAGACATAGGACTATCTCTCGGGTTGAGACACGAGATACACATCAAGAGGGGTGGAAAGAAACGGATGACGAAGGTTCACTAGATAGACAACAATTTCACGCTTAAGAAGGTGGTAAACGATTGTCAACGTAGCGAGGAGTTGAGTTGCCATGATACCATAACGATACACCCCGGAGGAGGGTGATTCGTAGATTATTTCCTTAAGTGGCAAAAAGAATTACCTTTGATTCAGAGATCATTGAAACTCTTTATATCAGCTTAAGGCAAATCATAATCGATCATTTGGAGGGGGTCGGTAGAATGGCATACTCAAACTTGGATGATGTGGATTACCTTGTTGAAGACAACGTAATGGATGATTTTTGCTTATCACCGGAAATGGAAGGGACATTGGTGGTGCAAGCTGGGAACAAAATGCAAATGCTGGGAACGATTCTGGTAACTGGGGAAGAACCCAACAATAGAGAGTGAATTCACTGTTGGAGTGGTTATAGCATAACCGAGGAAATCTGGGGCAATCCCAGCTAGTGCCGATGATAACACGTAGCGCTTGTGCGTGCTCTCAAGAACTTGAGCATTTCCATATTCATCAAGGTTTTACCAACATCCGTGTCAAGGGTCCGGTAACACAACTTACTACCATGATGAATGGTGATGGAGGATGCAGATGCAGAGGAAGATAACACCTTCTCAGATTACACCTTAGCAAAGCCAAGGAACAAAATCTGGATGATCGACCGAGAGACATTTAGCACTCCGCTTCTAATGTTCTCCTGGATGTGCTAGTGTATCCCATTCATAGATACGGTTTGATAACTAGAACATCAAGTAAAGGTCGGACTTCGGGAACACAAGAATCCATAAGGAACAACTAGGGAGGTAAACCCTACGAAATCCTTATAGGGAGGTGGCCAACTTCTTTAATCAAGATACTACAATAATAGGTCTCTCGGCTGGGTGGTGCTGGCCTCGACATCCACTTTACCGGTTATCGAGGGACCAATATTATAGTTCTTGGGAAATGTTCCAAACCATCATATCTGCCTGAGATTCAGATCTGGTTGGTGTCAGGATATCCCAGACTCATCAAGTCTAGAAAGAAAAATGAAAGTTTGCAACGCAAATCGACGAGATAATGTTGCGGGATTCTCGGGGAGTGAGCTACGATAGTAAGCTCCAAAACATGAGCTGGTTCTGCTACAACATGTGAACATGCTGTCCCAGACAAACATGACCACGTGGTAGTCTTATAATAAAACACTACCGAGTTCAGGAGGGGAAACCATCATTAAGGACATCGAAGTCTCCACGCGTGGAAATCCAAAGAGTTCACCTTGGACAGACTCCTTTATCTTTGAACAACTCAATCAGTGGCTTGGTGTGCTAGGATATACATATAGAATGAAGGTTGCAAATCTCCAGACCACCGAATACTTCGCACGTATGCATGACTGACTTGGGATGATTCCAAAGGAAACAACATTGACTTTCTCGAATCCACGGCGGCAACTTGCATCAAATGCACATGGACTGGAGGAAGTCACTTCTTACATCCGAACATTTGCTCCATGAACTAGCATGAAGAAATGCTTTCAAAAGTTTCCAACACTAACTTAATGTTCAACAAAATCATGGAGGGAATAAGGATGTTGTCAATGGGCTCAACAACAATTCATCTAGGTTTCCTTTTAAAAGGAATTCCATAGTTAAGTGAACACGGTGATAGCATTGGTCAGACCAAAGATATAATGGTGTATGCTCGAGGAATCAACCACGAGTAAGACAACATTACGAATATCGTTGGTTCTGATTTGATTTGACGATAGCCCACACTCAAATCAAAGGATTGATAAGACAATAGATCCAGCAACTGATCACAGGGACCAATCGATGAAGATATCATCTTTCTTCAACACACACTACACAAGAATATCCCTTTGGATGAACTAAATCGGGCAAGCTTCTATCTTCCAACTCTCCAAGTTGATGCATAGCTTAACCAACTAGCTCAGGGGTATCCAACACGGATTCTTGGAGAAAGGGTGGTTTACAGGATAAACCAACTTGATCACGAGCTTAACATAACAGTCAGGCGACAACCTGGTGATACTTTCGAGAAGATATTCGGAAAATCACGAACCACCGATATGTTACTAAGCTCGAGAACAATCTTGCTTTTCAGAGCAAGATGATATGATCAAATGAGCGAGGACTTGACAAAATCCTAACTCATCAATCAAAGAGTGCACCAGGAAATAAAGACTAGGTAGCACGATCAATCTTAGAATGGTGATTCAATAACCAACATACTAAGAATAAGATTATTGTCCATTAACTACCAAGCAATGGGGTTGCTAGGAGTATTGAGTTCACACATCATGATTCACTTGTCGGCACTCCGGCTGCAACAACACGGAACCGAGGAATGAACAATGATGGCAAGAAGTATCACTGTACCAAGAGTTCATAGGATGGTGTGCAATTCCTATAACAATCCCGATATAAAGATGGTAATACTTCAGGGTAGAACAGGATCAAAGGCTGGATTAGCAATTTGATCTGCGGGGCACAACTTCTTTGACCCAATCCTGGATATGGAAGAGGTACTGGAGTTTGTTTCTCCTAGTCATTCTGCGATAGAATGGCTTGACGGACCACAAGAGTATTAGGCATCGATAAACGAACGCACGCATACTCTTGACTATCAATTGATAGACGAGGGTCAGAATGCAACTAAAGAGATCAACTCAAAGGATCATATAATTTTCTGAGTTGTGGACGCATAGATTAGTATGTCGAACCAAGTTCAACATGTTTCTTCCGGATAACCCATGCTGAAAGGTAGAACTGGCAGAGTCACGATTTATGAATGGAGAACTCCTCAAGAGTACTCTAATTGTGATCTTTTGATCCAATAAACATCTGCCATAAGCGGTTCATAGTATTTGGAAGAAGGAAATACCACGGACCTCGAGGACTATCGCAAAGTTACTAATATCCTGAAGGAACTAGCAAACACTATCAACATGAAGTAAGTAGAGTGAATCTCGGGTTCAAAGCTCAAGGAGTAGAATACCTACTACTAAGTAGCATCACAGGATGCTTTCGAGAATGATGGCCAGAATCATCACACTGGGAACACAAATCATGGCTAAATTACTAGATGATCCCCTAAGACACCTAGGGTCATAATAATATCTCCAACATATATGTCAAGGTAACGGAGTACCTCAACTTACTGATTAGTGTGGTTAATCTGGCCCATGGGAACATTGAAACGGGAAGAAAGGATTTGCAAATGCATCAGGCTACTTAGAAACCTGGGATGACTCGGACAGCATAACGGCTGTAAATGCTCAGAAAAGATTTGAGACATTCACAAAAATGGTGGCATAACCACTCAGAAGCACAATATCAAGGTTTCGAGATCAACAATTAACATACAGAGGTAGAAACTGAACTGAGGCTTAAATCCAACAAACTTATAAGTCTACTGATTAGTAACACGTGATCCTAATAGAAAGAAGAGATAGCCTAGTTCTTAATCCCCGTAGAAGATAAGATGATGACTCAGATCAGAAGGGCATAAGGTATAAGGAGTAAAAAGAGCCTTACGTTCCATCCCACAATCAATTCCCTTACATAACTAAAGAATTTCTAGACTCAACTTCGACCAGTTTGGCTTGGTAATCCTACAGGCAGTCAGGCTCTGATACCAACGCTGTCAGGACCCCGACTCGATGTCACATCGATCTAGCCGGTAACACTTCATATCACTTTGCGGCCTCACGCACGGTGTTCCCACGGGTGTCGCCTTACCTTTGCCCGGGACCGTTTGCGCCTTTTGGCTCACGTATATGATAGTGTCGCTAGCATCCATATGATAAAGAGCCCGGGCTGACATGACTAGTCGTAAACCCAAAGTGGCACAGACTTACAGGGACAGGCATCCATGACCCAGCTTCGAACGTGTCGGTCATCAGCAAGTGGGTCCGGGCTGTAGCACTGGGCTAGCAGGACTCCGGTAAACCGGGCTGTAGCGGGCTAACAGGACTCCGGTACTCAAAGCGTGACATTTCCCCGAAGGGACAGACACAGGAACGAAGAAGGACACATGCCGGCCAGCCTAAGTGTTCCAGAGCAGTAGCAAGCTACCATGGCTCAGCGGTAACACTAGGAGACATTTCCCGGTAAGAGAGGCTACTAAAGATAAACAACTAGATAGTCAGATCCCACACATACCAAGCATTTCAATCACACACACAATATGCTCGATATGTGCAAATACAACGAAGCATCACAACATGACTCTACGACACAAGTACTTTATTCATTAGGCTCCGAGGAGCGAGATATTACAAACATGGGTCTCATGACCCAACACTCAGAGCATACAAGTCAAAGCACAAGCGGAAGCTATCATGTCTGAGTACAGACATCTATAAATGAAAAAGGCTGAGAAGCCTGACTATCTATCAGATCCTGCCGGGGCACAAGATCGTAGCTGAGGTAACAAGCTAAACGTCGAAGTCCACGTGGAACTACTAGTGAGACTGAAGTCTCTCTGCAAAAACATAAAATAGGCAAACGTGAGTACAAATGTACCCAGCAAGACTTACATCAGAACTAACTACATATGCATCATTTTCAACAAGGGGATGGTGGGGTTTAACTGCAGCAAGCCAGCTTTGACTCGGTGGCTATCCTAAACTACGACTGCAAGCGACTCTTTTGAGGTGGCGCACACGAGTCCACATATTCACCATATCAATACACCACTATGGATCCGCTCCCGTCTCCCTACGAGAACGCCATCCATAGCACTCACGCTTATCTTGCGCATTTTAAAGTATCCACTTTCACTTGTCTATGAACTGATATAAGCAACCCAGAAGTCCTTTTCCGCGGACACGGCTATTCGAATAGATGATGTTAACCCTGCAGGGGTGTACTTCTTCATACATGTTTCCACCACTTAGCGTCTGCACACGACATGTGCTCGGCAGACTTCAAGCGAAAGCCGACGTGGGTGTAGACCACGACCTACCTAAACACTCAAGTCTCTAGTCCAGGTTTATCGCCTATTCGGGTTCCATCCATGAGGAGATCCGGCCGGAGTTTCGCTCACAGCCCCAAACGATGTGAACAGGGTTCCCGAGATACCAAACGGGCATCCGGTACACCGTGCCACGTACCTACCGCATCACAGCCCACCCCTACGGTCAGCGCTGTCCACGGCCTCCAGTAAGCTACAAACACCAGAAACTACTTGCAACTCCTGGACAGAGGACTAGGGTGAATAAGAAGTCGAGCGGGGTCATATTTCAGGGCCCAATGTATGGTAGTAACTGAATCATGGATCACAAACACAGAACTCAGTTCCTGAGGACGGCTACAATGAGACAACCCACCATGTACTCCTACATGGCCTCTCACCGCTACCTTTACCAAATCGTGTTCACACACTTAGCTCTCACACAGTAGGACATGTTCACACGCCTCTGATTCATCCCCGATGAATCAGACCTGACTCAACTCTAAGCAGTAGCAGGCATGACAAACAAACATGAATGAGTAGGCACAACAGGGCTCAAACAACTCCTACTCATGCTAGTGGGTTTCATCTAATTACTGTGGAATGACAGGTCATGCAGAGGATAAAGGGGTTCAGCTACCGCAGCAAGTAACAGATGAATCGATGTTGTCCTAATGCAGTAAAAGAGAGCAGGAGCGAGAGAGTGGGATTTTATCGGAATGAACAAGGGGGTTTTGCTTGCCTGGCACTTCTGAAGATAACATTGAGTCTTCATCGGTGTCAACGATCACATCATCGGTATCACGTCTATCGAGAGGGGACAAATACCGGCAACACAGAAAGGAACACAATCAATGCAATGCACAATATGATGCATGATCATGACATGGCAAAATGAATGTGTTTTGGGCTAATGCAACTAGCAACAGATTAAATGAAGTTGGTTTGAATCCAAGATTCAAATTCAAACTCCATATGGGGTTATTTAAATGTCAGTCACTTCATTTGTCCTAAACAGTAGTGATAAGTTGTTCTAACATGCATGAAAATGGTACAGATGGATTCCTTGAATTTTTCTGATAATTTTTCATATATAATTTATTTAATTTGGAGTTACGGTTAATTTTCTATGATTTTTAGAAGTTTTAGGCATTTTCTGGAATTCCAGAATTAAATTAAATCCAGAAAATACTTTATGACATCAGCAGTGCGTCATGCTTGCATCAGCAAGTCAACAGGGCTGCCCCGGGTCAAACCTGACCAGTGGGGCCCACTGGTCAGTGACACAGGGGCTAATCCCGGTCAAACCCAGCGCTGACTGGGGTTTGACCAGGGGTGGGGCCCGCTGTCAGTGGCCTAGGGGTTGATTAGTGTAGGGGGGGGGTTAGCCGCTAATGATGCCCACGTCATCATCGCCGGACTTACGCCGGCGGCGACCAAAATGGCGGCGGCAACGCGCCGGACTTGCGCTAAAGGCGACGGAGGCGGCGGCTGAGGGCACCAGGGCATAGCCCTCGCTCTTGCGCATCCAAAGGGCCAAATGGGAGGGGTTGGGGTGGTTCGAGCTCGCCGGGGTCGAGCTCGTGGCGGCGGCCGGCGTTCGGGAGCAGCCGAGTATGGTGCTAGAGGGCACGGGAGGCGAAGCTACTGGTAGCTGCAGGTTCGTGGAGGCGCGCTGAGCACACCGGTGTACTCGGGTGAGAGCTCCAGTGGCTGCCGTGACGGCGGCGACGAGGTCAGCGGCGGCCGGAGATCGGGCCAGCATGGCGCAGTGGCTGCAGCGCGTTAGCCAGAGAGCCGAGGAGCGCGTCGGGACCCTGGGGACCTGGGGAGCACGCGGGGGCTACTGGAGCGAGCGGAAGAGCGCCGGGACGCGAGGTCCACCGGCAATGGCGATGGCCGGAGCTCGGTGCTTGCGGGGAAGGCGGCTACGGCACGGGAACGAGCAGAAAAGGAGGGGGAAAACGAAGAAGATCTTACGGCGGTCCTGGAGATCAGCACGGGAGGCTCGGGGACGGCCTGGCTGCAGCCAATCGACGACGGAGAGGTCCGGCGACCGGCGGTGAAGAAGATGGCAATTGCGTTGCTTCGGTGCCTCCGGGCTCGCGTGATTCACCGGAGAGGAGCCGCTCGAGGTAGCAGAGGCGATGGACGACTCGAGGAGGCGAGGCGTGCGCGGTGGCTACAGATACGGTTGACGGCGGCGAGAGGCGTGCTCGGGGCTGCGAGAGAGAGGGCAGCAGGGGAGAGAGGAGCCGACAGGGAGGGAGTGAGAGGGGGTCGGGGGTGTCGTGGCGTCGCGGAAGGCGACCAGGGCGACGAGGGGGTAGCCAGGCAGGCAAGGAGGAGCTGGCGCGGCTCGCCTGTGCGCCGGGCACGCAGCTGCTTCGGGGCGAGGGGAGGAAGACGACGGAGGGTAGCGGTGGCGGGCTGGGCCGGCCAGGTGGGGGGAGCTGGGCCGGTCCTGATGGACCACCAGGTAAGCGCCAGGTAAGATGCTTTGCTCTTTTATTTTATTTCTATTTTAGTTACTGTTTTCTATTTTATGTAATTGTGTTTGGATTTATTAAAAATGCCAGAGCATTTCCAAAAATCATGCAACTGACTGTGGCCACTGTTTGGAATATTTCCAACAGTAAACATTTCAGTTTGTGATTATTTGAGCATTTAAAATATTATTAGCAATTAAATGCCCAAATGCAAATACTATATAATTTAATTCAAAAATCCAGGAATAGCCTATAAATATGTTCATCATTTTTGGAAGAGGTTTTCACCTCTAACAGAAATTATGAACATTTCCAAAGGGCATTCTGGGTTATTGAAAATATTTTTTTATTGAACCTAGTTAAATTTCATTTGGTGCTAGGGTTTCAACAATCCCCATTTCAAATTTCTTTGGAATTTAAACATGATGGCATGATGAACAAGCAAGTCAAGCAAGGGCTGAACTGGGGCTGTGACACATACGTGGCCGTATTTCCTTTCTTGCACCCTGGCCGCTGTATGTACGTGCACATGTTACGTGCGTGCCTCTTCTACGACATGTGCGCGCCTCTACATCCACCAGTATATATGTACGTACACGTTCGCGGCCAGAATGACAATGCTACGTACACTTCGACCAGGTGGGTCCCGACTGTCAGGCACTTCCTTGTGTGCGAAGATGTACCTGGTGGGTCCCAGCAGTCAGGGGGGCAAATCGTTTTTTTGCCCGGATGCACTTCCTTGCGTGCGAATGTGTAGCTGGTGGGTCCCAGCAGTAAGGGGGGAAATGTTTTTTTTGCGAAATACGATGGCCCGTCCGGTGGGTCCTCGCTGTCAGGTGGAGGAATAATTATTTTGCGCGTAATAAGGAGGCACTTCCTTGCTATGGCCGTGGACCCAGCTGTCAGCGTCTCCATGCACAGTACTCTTCTGATGGAAGTTGGTCGTTGACCACATTGACCACGCCACGCTGAGAGCACCATGGCGCTGGACGACGGCGAGGCCTAGGAAGGGGACGACACGGAGGCAGGGAAGACTCGGCAGTTGTTTCCCACGCGGAGGGGAGTACAACTGTACGAGGGTTTACTGGTTCGTCTACTGTCGCCGGAGAATAACAGCAGGTGTGGGTGAGTAGAGGGATGGCTACGCCAGCGATGGGAGTATGGTGGGCCGGTGAGGCCTGCGCGGCAGCACAGTCAGCCCCGGGGAGGAGGGAGCAGGCAGTCCCGCCGGCGCTTGTTTGAGTGGCTAGAGCAGGAAGAGCAGAGATTGAAGAAGCGTGACCGCCGTTGGATGGACATCCAACAGTCAGTGCTTGTGTGTCAACCTTTTTTTTAGGAAAGCCTCAAATCTGTGGAAAACAACATACAACCCATCTGCCATTGTTTCTAATAATTTACAACCCATTTGCTAATTCTTAAGGTTTTTTTGGAGCCCATATTCTTTTTGTTAGCATTACAGCCCATATTGTGGCCACGGTTAAAAAATTATACGAAATTTTGCATATTTCGGTGCGGTCCGAACTGTTTTTAATCCCAACATTTCGACTCACATTAAAATTGATTTTAAAAATAAATGTATATCAATATAAAATCCAACAAATTCTCCACGCATAAAAATTAATGTAATTTAAAATCTTGAAATGAAAAAAAAAGATATTTGAAACTAATTGCCGGTTTGATGTGTTTTAAAAATGTACAGCCCATTTCTCATTATTGATGGGCCATTTTCTCGGCCAGCCGAATGAAAGCTCTCCTCGTCTTGAGAGATTTGCAGCCCAACAGGCCTGACAAAGCGACTTACTTGGCAAATCACAAAAAACTGGGTTGTGGCCATGGACCCAGCTGTCAGCCTCTCCATGTATAGTACTCTTTTGATGGAAGTCGTTCCTTGACCACGTTGACCACGCCGCGTGAAGAGCGCCACAGTGTTGAACGACAGCGAGGCCTAGGAAGGGGACGAATCGGAGCCAGGGAAGACACGGAAGTGGAAGCCCGCGCGGAGAGGAGTACGAGGGTTCATTGGTTCGGCTGCGGTGTGAGGCTGCCGTCGCCGCAGGGCCTGGCCAGCGGTGGGAATAATAGGGGGCGGTGAGGCCTCTGTGGCAGCACAGCCGACCACGGGAGGCAGGAGCATGCGGCACGACCGGCGCTGCTTTGGGCGGCTGGAGCAAGAAGACCAGAGGTTGAAGAAGCACTACGGTCGTTGGATGGACATCATACGTTCACTAGAGCTAGAATCGTTCATATTTACTAAGTTGACAAAGCCCTTAGTCCCCCGTCAACTTAGTAGGCCCACAAGTCAGCCTCCCACCAAGGTGGGCCCCAGCTAGCCGGGGGAGTATAGATATTTTTGTGCGTAATAAGGAGGCACTTCCGGTGGGTCCGAGCTGACAGCGGGGGGAACGTTTTTTTTGCGAAATACGGTGGCCCGTCCGGTGGGTCCCAGCAGTCAGGGGGAAACGATTTTTTTCGCAAAATACTGGTGGCCCGTCCGGTGGGTCCCCGCTGTCAGGTGGAGGAATAATTATTTTCCGCGTAATAAGGAGGCACTTCCTTGCGGCTGCCGTGGACCCAGCTGTCAGCCTCTCCACGTATAGTACTCTTCCGATGGAAGTCGGTTGTTGACCACATTGACCATGCCGCGCTGAGAGCACCACGGCAGTGGATGACGGCGAGGCCTAGGAAGGGGACGACGCGGAGCCGGGCAAGACGTGGCAGTGGATGCCCACGCGGATAGGAGTACGAGCGTTCACTGGTTCGGCTGCGGTGTGAGGCTGCAGTCGCCGCAGAATAACAGGGGGTGTGGGTGAGTGGATGGATGGCCTGACCAGCGGTGGGAGTAGTATGGGGGCGGTGAGGCCTCCGCGGCAGCACAGCCGGCCATGGGAGGCAGGAGCAGGCGGCGCGACCGGCGCTGCTTTGGGCGGCTGGACCAAGAAGACTAGAGGTTGTAGAAGCACTACGGCCGTTGGATGGACATCGTACGGTCACTGAAGCTAGAATCGTTTATATTGACTAAGTTGACAAAGCCCTTGGTACGCTCCAACTTAGTAGGCCCACAGGTCAGCCTCCGAAACGGTGCGCCCCAGATGTCAGGGTGAGGAACCTTTTTTTGGGCGGTCGAAGCTAAGAATATCCGAGATTGAAGAAGAAGCACGACATCCATTGGATAGACCTCCAACGGCCACTACTGCTAGAACCCTGTGTTCACTATAATAAGTTGACAAAGCCTTGCATATGCGTCAACTTATTTTTTTAGGGAACGCGTCACTTAGTAGGCCCACGAGTGTGTGGCAGAGAACATATAGCCCATTTGCATTTTGTAAGAATGTACAACCCATTTTTGAATTCTAATGGAATTTACAACAACCCATTTACAATTTGTTAAAAGTACATCCCATTTTCTAGCTAGGACAATGATTAATAATTTCAACCAACCTCGAAGACAGAATTCAATAAAATTTCCCACATTTTGATGGGATCCGAAATATTTTTATCCCAAAATTTCTAGTAAGATTAAATATAAATTTGTACTACGTAAAAATCCAACGAAACATTGCGCGCGCAACAATGAAAATTTAAGATTTTCAAAATCCATAAATAATATTTTATAAACTAATTTCATGTTTGGTGCATTTTTTATAGTTACTACCCAGTTTTTATAATTACATCCCATTTATTATTTTTAAAGCCCATTTTCCTGTTAAGCCTAATGCATCCCTCCTAGGAAAGATTTGCAGCCCAGCGGGGCGGAGAATAACAAGTTGACCTTGCTTGGGTATTCCTCAAAAAGACATTAGTATTTGGGCTGGGCTAGCCATTTTCATCTTGAAAAAATTAGTATTTGGGCTGGATATCTGGCCTGGGCTAGATGGGCCACAGCCCGCCCAGTTAATACCCTCCTCTCCTCTGAACAACAACGAAATCATCGCCAAGAAAAACTCTCAAGTGCTCACGCCTCAAAAACACAAATACTGCTCGAGCTGCTTGGTCCCAGCTGTCGGACGCACCTTGTGCAATTCTCTCGTTTATATTGACTACATAGGTTGACAATGGTGTGGGACCATGATGTTAGGAAACCAGGAGAAAGCAAAAAAAATAGTTGTACATAATAAGGAGGCACTTGCGTACTTACGGCTATGGCCCTAGTGGGTCCCTAGTGTGAACCAGTCAAAATAAAGTCATCTCCTGAATCCTCATTTTCGTTGACAATGTTAACAATGATCGGCGCCACGGCAAGCGCAACAACTCGAAGGACAACGGAGAGGGCCTCGTGGGCCCTACAGATGGTCTGCTACAGCGCCCACTGCTCATTTAGGAAGCCAGGATCATCGGACACCTATGAGCACCTTCGAGAAACTGAGACGGCATGAAACGGTAAGGCCGCGCTTGGGAGCTCTGGTTTATTTCAAACATGTATTAACATACAAGTGTAATTTACTCGTCATCGAAAACAACGCGCAAAATACAGGCGTAATGAAACCGAGGGCCCGAGGTCTATAAGTAAAACCGGTGGGTTACGCGTGTAATTTGAGAGACCAGTGTATATTTTACGAGCGCTGCTATATGGACGACATTACCAGACGATACATGCACGACGTGCGTATCATGCCATCCATGGGCAAGGCTGAAACAACAGCTAATGGCTGGATTAGCAATCGCCCGAGTGTCATTCAGAGTTTTTATCGTGTGTGAAGTACTTCCGATATTTTACTAGTCGAAATCGACCAACCAAGCGCCTTCGCCCGAGACCATCTGCTTTAATTTACGAGCGTCAGATTTACAGGCGGTTTTGGTTGGAAAAGGACGATCCAATCACGGCCTAATATCATGAGTTGGTCGGAAGATCATATGGTTTCACGTCTAACCTACCCGACTTGTCGTATAGGCTATGAATGAATCATCAGACGATGAACTTCTTAAGAACGGAAACAACAGAAGAGGGTGATCTTCTTAACAAGCAAATCACTGGCATTAGATCGACATGCAAAACAATACGAAGCATTATTCTCAGGAGGCACGGTGAACAACTCGTGATGCCGCATGCCACAACATTCCAAGCTCAACTTTGCAATCAAACACAAGGCCTGGCATTACATAGACAATATTCAGAACAAACTCTTAACACAGGAATATCTCAGCAGAGTAACTATTTACTTCCAAACTGAACACAGGAATAGGAAAAAACACTCGACGCTGCTCACATCAAGGGCGTCCCACTCAAAAATATCAAATGCATGTCTTCTGGCTAACATCAATGAACAAATTTTGACAAGGTTTTCCAATTCCAATATATTAAACTAACGTCTTCTTGCTAACATCAATGATTAAACTTTGACAAGCTTTTCCCATTCAAAATATGTAATGCCTATGATCGTCCCGTCGTAGCTTCTTGTACTTGTTTGGGCACTTTTTGCCCAGGGCGCTCCACGTGTTGTTAAATTGCCAATGGTCTCTGCAGACTAGTCATGTCACCGGTGTCTAATAATACTCTGTAAAGCTTCTCGGTCATTCCTTCTGTAATGTAGCGCAAATAGTGACTACTTCCTCCTGCAACGTGGAACGACCAACTGGACCCAATAATGCAGTAGTTTGCCTTGGACACATTGGCTCCTTTTGTGTAGTTCAACAAAAATCAAACTCGGAATAAAATCGAGCTTTAATTTTGATATCCCTGTAAGCAACAATGGGTATAAGGGAAACAATTACTGAGAAATAACGGTTGATGACTTGTACTCCCAGAAGAAAAGCATCTACTGATCTACTTTATCTTAATGGGAAACAAAGCAGGAGAGTAGCAATTCTCCATCAGTCTGATTCATTCATATTGACTAAGACATTATCTTAACAATGCCTTGTTTCAACATGTATAAAGAACGACAAAGCAGAAAAGTATCATTCCTAAAACAATGCAAATGATTCATCTTAACAGAGACATTATCTTAACAATACCTTGGTTAAACATGTAGAAAGAACTACAAAGCAGGATAGTACCATTCCTAACAAGTGTTGCAGTTTTGAACTTAGATTCTGTAGTTGATTAATTTTGAGAGTGGCATTGCTTAATTTTACCAGAGGCATTAGATTAACGAAAAGCATAAACAGTTCCAGGGGAGAGTGGGCACAACAACAGTATGTGCTTCCATCTACTTATAAAGGGGGTGATGCAGAGTTTGTTGTAACAAAGCAACAAGCATCATGTCTGGGTTGGTCCCATTTTTGTTCACTACTTAATGGGAAAAGACATCAATACAATAGCTTCAATTCAACATTTATTTAAGACAGTACCAATACAAGTAGCACAACATCTCAAAGCACACTGCACAATCATGTGGATGAAGGCCTGTACTGACCTTTCATGAGACATACAAGATAAAATACGAATATGCCAACACGAATAGGAAATCCAATCTCGTTTTGTGCAGTTGCACTGAAATCAAGGAAAGTTTTTCGCGTAGCGAAGCAAAATGTCGCAATAGCAACAAGTTGAATAGATATCCCTGTTTTGTTAAGGGTTTTGTCATCTTTCCAGAGGTGCAACCCATGTATTTTTGCGATGTGTGTGGTGACTAGAACAAGCTTGCAAAGTGAGGCACTTGGTAATGCTGATTTCAGGGACTTAGCATTTCCACTAAGTCCTTGAGCTGTTTATCTCATATGGCCATATGTTCATGTTGTTTCCTAGTGATCCGTGCCTATTTTGAGGATGATCAGTAAGGATGTTTTGTTATTCTTGTAGTGCTCTATCCATCCATGTCTTTGTTTGCAATTATGGAGCATCCTAGCTTGAGTCAATCGAGCTCTACTTTTGCTACTTCGTGAATCTGGGCAGATTGTCTACTTGTTAGCGATTTTGCCGAGGATGTTGTAGTTGATCCGTGCATGCTATGCTATTGTTCTTGCCATGTCTAGCTTGCATTTTGTGTATTCTTGATGGGTGTATGCTTAGTTGGTCATGACTTGCTCCGTAGTGAGTGCATCGAGCTCGTAAACATGCCTACTTGATATCTATTTTCAGCATGCCCCAGTTTTCACTAAGTCTGAAAACTGATTATGCTTTTGCTATGTTCACATGCTTGCAATTGTATTTTCTGATCCCTTTTGGCTCAAGGTCACTAAGGGACTTTTGTTAAGCTCTTTGAGTAGCTCCATGGCATGTTTTACTTTGCCATGTCCAGGTCCTGTAGCATGTAGTTTTGTTGCCCCAAAGAGTGCTACCTGATCTGAAATTCCAGACAAGTGTTAATTTCACCAAGTCTGAAATGTGTTTACCATATGCATTTTTGCCATGCTTGTTCGAACCTGTTAATGGAGGAATTAGCCGTAGCTCAGTGCTAGACTTTTGTTAAGCTTCTTGAATGCATCCCTGCCATGTATTTTGTTTCCATGTTTGGGTCCTGTAGCATGTTCATCTCAATGCATTTAGATGGCTACTTGCTGTAAATCGCAAACCGGTGTCATATTTGAATTGCTTGCCATTTCCAAACCGTAACTCCGATTTTGGCGTTCTTTATATCGTTTTCAAGCGATTTAATCTCATCTTTCCAGTGGCACACTTGCATTTCCAAGTTGAAGCCACGCTCATGCATCTCTTGTTAATCTTGCATATGCATCCCGCATCGCATCCCGCATAGCATACCATGTTTGCATCATATTGTTTGATCCTTGCACGTGGTTGATTGTATTCCGTTTGCTTGTTTGTCTTGTTTGCGTAGAGCCGGGAGACGAGTTCGCTAACGAGGAGCCCGTTGAGTTTGCTTTCGAGGATCTAGTCAACTCTGACAACTTTGCAGGCAAGATGATCATACCCTCGAAATCACTACTATCTTTGCTATGCTAGATTGCTCGCTCTTTTGCTATGCCAATGCTATGATGCCTACCACTTGCTTTCAAGCCTCCCAAATTGCCATGTCAAACCTCTAACCCACCATGTCCTAGCAAACCGTTGATTGGCTATGTTACCGCTTTGCTCAGCCCCTCTTATAGCGTTGCTAGTTGCAGATGAAGATTGGAGACCGTTCCTTGTTGGAACATTTATTTACTTGTTGGGATATCATTATATTGCCATGTTATCTTAATGCATCTATATACTTGGTAAAGGGTGGAAGGATCGGCCTCTCGCCTAGTGTTTTGTTCCACTCTTGCCGCCCTAGTTTTCGTCATATCGGTGTTATGTTCCCGGATTTTTGCGTTCCTTACGCGGTTGGGTTATAATGGGAACCCCTTGATAGTTCGCCTTTGATTAAAGCTTTTCCAGCAATGCCCAACCTTGGTTTTACCATTTGCCACCTAGCCTCTTTTTCCCTTGGGTTTCCGGAGCCCGAGGGTCACCTTATTTAAACCCCCTCGGGCCAGTGCTCCTCTGAGTGTTGGTCCACCTGTCAGCTGCCGGTGGCCACCAGGGGCAACACTGGGCTGGCCTACCCGTACCTAGGACAATCTGAGTGTGCCCTGAGAAAGAAATATGTGCAGCTCCTATCGGGATTTGTCGGCACATTCGGGCGGTGTTGCTGGATTAGTTTTAACCTGTCGAAGTGTCTTGAAGAACCGAGGTACCGAGTCTGATCGGAACGTCTCGGGAGGAGGTCTATTCCTTCGTTGACCGTGAGAGCTTGTCATGGGCTAAGTTGGGACTCCCATGCAGGGATTTGAACTTTTGAAAGCCGTGCCCGCTGTTTTGGGCAGATGGGAATTTGTTAATGTCCGGTTGTAGATAACTTGAACCTTAATTTAATTAAAATGAATCAACCGTGTGAGTTACCGTGATGGCCTCTTCTCGGAGGAGTCCAGGAAGTGGACACGGTATTGGAGTAATGTTTGCGTAGTTTGTCCTCTAGTTTCTTGCTCGCGCTTTGCCTCCTCTTCCCGCTCTCTTTTGCGAACATGATAGCCACCATATATGCTAGTCGCTTGCTGCAGCTCCACCATATTTTACCTTGCCTTACCCATAAGCTTAAATAGTCTTGATCGCGAGGGTGAGAGATTGCTGAGTCCCTGTGGCTCACAGATTACTATTACACCAGATGCAGGGCCTGATGATTCCGCTCCAGGTGATGCGCTTGAGCTCAAGTGGGAGTTCGACGAGGACACTCAACGATACTATGTTTCCTTTCCTGATGATCAGTAGTGGTGCCCAGTTGGGGGTGATCGGGAACGTGTTGCATGTTGGGTTATCTTTTATTTTGGCACCGTAGTCGGGCCATGAGTGTTTGGATGATGTAATGTTATTTATGTACTTGATTGACATGGCGAGTGTAAGCCAACTATGTTATCTCCCCTTTTATTAATTATATTACATGGGATGTTTGTGAAGATTGCCTAACTTGCGACATATGCCTTCAATGCGATTATGCCTCTAAGTCGTGCCCCGACACGTGGGAGATATAGTCGCATCGAGGGTGTTATACCACCGCACTCCCTTTCCCCCGACGGATGGGATGCGGCCGAATCAGTGACCAACGGTGAGAGAGAGAGGCCACCGCAGCCTTGTGTGAGATACTCTGAAGAGCGACAAACCAGGCAGGCAGGCTCCATTGTATATAGTGAGCGGACTACCTTTTTCTCCAAAAAAATCGTTTTATATTCTGTGTACGTGCCATTGAGCACTATAACTTTATTTAAAAATAACGCAGCAACGCGTCAAGTCTAACATTGTTTCGTGCATGCGTGGTACACGACCTCCCTTGGTAAACAACTGCTACATGCGTTCAAATTAGCACGTCGGCTGCCATTTCGTAAAATAATGAGCTCCACTGTGTACCCGCGCGGGTGTGGCTGGGCATGAAGCGTGAGTACGTGCACGGTGCACCTATTCTCTTCTTGTATATGTACACCACCTACGTGGGGTTGTGTGAGAGAGATACAAACCCGGAGAGATATAGTGTGTGGGTTCTTGAGAGTTTTGGGGGGGGGGGTCAATCAAAAAATGTAACATATGCAATGTGTGTGAAATAGAGTCCTAGAGGGGGCTATCCACGAGAAGAGAGTGGAGGTATCATCAACTTGAGGTGTCCATAGAATCGAAGAGAGGGATGATGTGTGTGTGTGCGTGCGCGCGCAATCGATAAAGAGTGCCATCGAATTTGTGTGTACCCACGTCAAAGATATAGAGTGGCTGGCCTACTGGAACGTGAGATGGGACATGTGCAGTTTGTCTCTGTGGCATGGATACCTACCTGAAGTGCTCGACTATCCGTGTGTGGTGGGGGAAGAGGGAGGCCCAATTAACTATAGAGGTACAATGGCAGGTATATGTGTGGAGGAGGAGAGAGGCCTACCTCATGTATTAAGGAGATCGATCTGCCTCATGTATTAAGGGAGATCGATCGGCATCCATGCATATGTGTAGGAGAGGAATAAGGTTGGGAGAGAGACAGAGCTAGAGTATTGGAGGGGGTGGTAGTGGAGTTGCTTCTAACGAATGGTGGGATAGGCTTGCTAGACAAACGGAGGGCACACCCGCAATATCAATAAGAGAGGAGATGGTTGCTTATTGTCTGTGCACGTACGTGTGAGAGACGGGTCAGGAGGCATGCACGAATGATGATGGGGGACGATGTGGCTGTGGTAAGCAGACGTAACTACATAGGAAGATCAATCGCCCTTTGTTAGAGAAAGGAGAGACATAACTTGTTAGGTACGTCGATCGATGGGGGGGCGGGTTGTTAAAGTCGATGTAGGTATATGTTGGGAGATCGATCAGTATACATGCATGTGTGTGTTAGAAGCAAATGAGGCACGAGGAGAAGGATAGAGAGAGAGGGATGCATGTAGGAGGTGGTACGAGAGTCATACTATATCGAGAGGGGAGGAGTGTGTGAGTACGAGAACGATGAAAAGAGTGGAGGGAGTGAGGCATGGATGGTGACAAGATAGAGAGGGGAAGCTTGTGTTTGTGCTAGGCACACCTGGCTAGAGAGGCATATCGATCGATGTGTGCCGTAAAGAAGGAGCTGGGGGGCCTACACACACCGTGGGTGACCACCTAAAGTGAAAAGACGAATTTGTGTGGTGGAGCTAGAGAATGTTGAGGGAGGGTGAGAGGGATGCGGGCGTGTGCATGCACAAGAGAAAGTTAGCGCTAGCTACAAAGATAAGAGGGTTGTGTGTGTCAGGACCCCGACTCAATGCCACATCGATCTAGCATGTAACACCTCATATCACTTTGCGGTCTCACGCACGGTATTCCCACGGGTGTCGCCTTACCTTTGCCCGGGACCGTTTGCGCCTTTTGGCACACGTATATGACAGTGTCGCTAGCATCCATATGATAAGG
The DNA here is from genome assembly GCF_018294505.1 of Triticum aestivum. NCBI lineage: Eukaryota > Viridiplantae > Streptophyta > Magnoliopsida > Poales > Poaceae > Triticum > Triticum aestivum. The sequence goes on along the minus strand of NC_057803.1, from coordinate 277,645,976 downwards.
AGCCCGGGCTGACATGGCTAGTCGTAAACCCAAAGTGGCACAGACTTACAGGGACAGGCATCCATGACCCAGCATCGAACGTGTCGGTCATCAGCGAGTGAATCCAGGCTGTAGCACTGGCTAGCAGGACTCCGGTGAACCGGGCTGTAGCGGGCTAACAGGACTCCGGTATTCATCGCATGACATTTCCCCGAAGGGACAGCCACAGGAACGAGGAAGGACACATGCCGGCCAGCCTAAGTGTTCCGGAGCAGCAGCAAGCTACCATGGCTCAATGGAAACACCAGGAGACATTTCCCGGTAAGAGAGGCTACTAAAGATAAACAACTAGATGGTCAGATCTCACACATACCAAGCACTTCAATAACATACACCCAATATTCTCGATATGTGCAAATACAACATGGCATCACAACATGACTCTACGACTCAAGTATTTAATTAATAGGCTCCAAGGAGCGAGACATTACAAACATGGGTCTCATGACCCAACACTCAGAGCATACAAGTCAAAGCACAAGCGGAAGCTATCATGTCTGGGTACAGACATCTATAAATGAAAAAGGCTGAGAAGCCTGACTATCTACCAGATCCTGCCGAGGGCACAAGATCGTAGCTGAGGTAACAAGCTAAACGTCGAAGTCCACGCGGAACTACTAGTGAGACCGAAGTCTCTCTGCAAAAAACATAAAATAGGCAAACGTGAGTACAAATGTACCCAGCAAGACTTACATCAGAACTAACTACATATGCATCATTATCAACAAAGGGGATGGTGGGGTTTAACTGCAGCAAGCCAGCTTTGACTCGGTGGCTATCCTAAACTACGACTGCAATGTAACTCTTTTGAGGTGGCGCACACGAGTCCACATATTCACCATATCAATACACCACTATGGAACCGCTCCCGTCTCCCTACGAGAACGCCATCCATAGCACTCACGCTTATCTTGCGTATTTTAGAGTATCCACTTTCACTTGTCTATGAACTGATATGAGCAACCCAGAAGTCCTTTTCCGCGGACACGGCTATTCGAATAGATGATATTAACCCTGCAGGGGTGTACTTCTTCACACACGCTCTCACCACTTACCGCCGATTACACGACATGTACTCGGCAACCTTCAAGCGGAAGCCCAACGTGGGTGTCGGCCACGGCCTGCCTAAACACTCAAGTCTCTAGTCCAGGTTTATCGCCTATTCGGGTTCCATCCATGAGGAGATCCGGCCGGAGTTTCGCTCACAGCCCCAAACGATGTGAACAGGGTTCCGTGACACCAAACGGGCGCCCGGTTTACCCGGCCACGTGCCTACCGCATCACAGCCCACCCCTACGGTCAGCGCTGCGCACGGCCTCCAGCATACTACAAACACCAGAAACTACTTGCAACTCCTGGACAGAGGACAAGGGTGATCAAGAAGCCGAGAGGGTCCATTGGTTTCGGGCCCAATGCGTGGTAGTAGCTGAATCATGGATCACAAACACAGAACTCAGTTCCTGAGGACGGCTGCAATGAGACAACCCACCATGTACTCCTACATGGCCTCTCACCGCTACCTTCACCAAATCGTGTTCACACACTTAGCTCACACATAGTAGGACATGTTCGCACACCTCTGATTCATCCCGGATGAATCAGACCTGACTCAACTCTAAGCAGTAGCAGGCATGACAACAAACATAAATGAGTAGGCACATCAGGGCTCAAACAACTCCTACTCATGCTAGTGGGTTTCATCTATTTACTGTGGCAATGACATGTCATGCAAAGGATAAAGGGGTTCAGCTACCGCAGCAAGTAACAAAATGTCGTTGTTGTCCTAATGCAGTAAAAGAGAGAAGGAGCGAGAGAGTGGGATTTTATCGAAATGAACAAGGGGGTTTTGCTTGCCTGGCACTTCTGAAGATAGCATTGAGTCTTCATCAGTGTCAACGATCACATCATCGGTATCGCGTCTATCGAGAGGGGACAAATACTGGCAACACAGAAAAACACAATCAATGCAATGCACAAAATGATGCATGCTATGACATGGCAATATGAATGTGTTTTGAGCTAATGCAACTAGCAACAAGTTAAATGGGGTTGGTTTGAATACAAGATTCAAATTCAAACTCCATATGTGATTATTTAAATGCCCTTTATTTGATTTGTGCTAAACAGCAGCTATAAGTTGTTCTAACATGCATGAAAATGGTACAGATGGATTCCTTAAATTTTTCTGATAATTTTTCATATATAAATTATTTAATTTGGAGTTACGGTTAATTTTCTATGATTTATTGAAGTTAATACAATTTTCTGGAATTTAATAAATCATTTAAGAATTATTTAAATTCCAGAAACATTTATTACGTCAGCAGTGCGTCACCGTGACGTCAGCAGGTCAACAGACGCTGCTGCTGGTCAAACCTGACGTGTGGGGGCCACACGTCAGTGACACAGGGTTGTTTTAACTCACTTACAGGTGGGACCGGTCAACGGCCACGTCAGCTAGGTCAATTCCGACGCGTGGGGCCACTGTGGTTAACTTAAACTAAACAGGGGGTTAATCGTGGTTAGTTAAGGGCGTGGGGCCCACAGTTAGTGGCCAAGGCCTGGGTTAGCGGGGGTGGTTAGGCCCTAATGACCGGCCACATCAGCTCTCGCCGGAGTGTAGCCGGCGATGACCACAGAGCACGGCGGGGGACGCCGGACTTGCGCTAGGGGCATCGGATCGACGCGCCAAGGGCACCAGGAGGTAGCCCGCGCCCGTGCGCATCTAGGGGGCCAACGAGAGGTGCGGGGGTGGCCGGGGTTCGCCGGAGTGGAGCCCGAGGCGGCGGCCGGAGCTCGGCCATGTGCGGGGTTGGGCTGCGGCGCGCTAGGAGAGAAACTGATGGTCCAGACGGCATCCACGGGCCACCAGAAGCGCGCTGGTGCCACGGGTTCGAGCAGAGGGGCTCGGGTCAGGAGAGCTACGCGGCCATGGCGGACGGCGGTGCTCGGGAATGTGGCCGGGGGTGCTACGGCACGGGAACGAGCAAAATGAAGGAGGGGAAACGGAGTGGAGCTCACAGGGGTTGCGACGGTGGCCTCGGGGAGCTCGGGGAGGCACCGGAGCCGACGAATTTGACGAAGATGGCCAGCGGTTCCGAGGTTGAAGAAGACATCGAGCGCGGTGTTGCGGTACGTCTGGGGCCTCGTGGCTCGTTGAGGAGGTAGAGGGAGGACCGGCGGAGCTTCCTGGGGCGTCGGTGAGCCGTGGGGTGGCCGGTAGCCACGGTGGCTCTCGTCGGTGGCGGCGGCTCCGTTCGGGGAGGGAACAGAGGAGGGGGAGAGTGTTCGGGGAAGAGAGAGGGAGCAGCGAGGGAGGAAGAGGGGCGAGGGGACACGAGGCGTGAGGGGGAGGCTCGGGAACGCCTCGGTGGAAGCAGGAGGTGGCCGAGGCGGCATCGGCGCTCGCCACCGAGCTGCTTCGGTGCGAGGGGAGGAAGATGACAAGGGGGAGGAGGTGGGCTGGGCCGGCCAGGTGGGGGAGCTGGGCCGGCTGGGCTGGACAGGTAGGTCCAGGTAAGTTTCTGTTCTTTTTATTTCATTCTGTTCTGTTTTTCTTTTATTTAATTCTTTTGCCACTGTTTTGAATATTAAATAATAATTCAAACAATGCCAAAAGCTCCTCTGGATATTTTTATTTTGCTAGATGGACTTTTCCAGAAGCTCATAAAATATTTCAGGGGTATTTGAAATTATATTCTAATTATATGAATATAATTCAAATTCAAATAGCTAATGATTTAAATTCAAAGTCCTAAAAATAAATCCTTAAAAATGTTCAATATTTTGGTTGGGACCAGAACCCTTACCAAAAATTATCAAACATTTAAGAAGAGCCTTTTGGAGCAATGAATGAGATTTCTAGGGTTTTTGCCCCTCTTTTATTTAGGGTTTTGAGGCTTCCAATATTCCTCAATTCAAGTTTCAAAAATATAGACATGATGCACACATGAAGCTAGCCTAGAGCAATGCCAGAAGCTAGGGATGTGGCAGTGTGGGTGGAAAAGACGAATAGAGATCATATATACTTCATTATAAAAAGCGAATTCGGATATTTGAAGAATTTATCATAGTGTTTCAAACCGACGCATGTGTGGATATATATAACGGTGATACAAATGGTGTGGTTATGAACATGTTATACTACATTTAATATATTTTATCTCTACTCTTATAAAAAAACCAGAGTTGTTGATAATGGTGTGCCTACCATCCTGCATTATAGGCCATCCGATTTATATCTGGCGGATAGCAAGGAAACTATGATGGTTGAAGTTGGCAACAATCATGATTGTAGATTCTTGTTGAAATAGAGAAACGAATTCAAATTTAGTTCGAATTGCAGCGGTAGTATAGACATTTGGAATGCACTAAATGTTGGTATGAGTAGGTTACATGCATTATGCAGCAAGCGAAAAAATTTAATCAGACATAACATGGATTCATACTCCCTCCTTCCATCTATATAGGGCGTAATGAGATTTTTAAGACCGCCTTTGACTATTGACAAGATTAATAGTACATGACATGCACAATTTGAAAATTATATCACTGAAAGAACCTTTCACAGACGAATTTAATGGTGTGCTTTGTGTAAGTTGCATGCCATATATCATTGCTCTAATATTTGGTCAAAGTTAGCATCGAAAAACGCATTAGGCCCTATATAGATGGAAGGAGGGAGTAGCTTTGAATAGCATTTGTATAGTAAAATGGGGCAAGACTCTCTCTTTGTGTGGTGTGAATAGGTTTTTTCGTTTTATTTTTGGTTGAGGGAAGTGCGAATTGATTTGGTACGTACAAGTACAATATTACTACACGTTAGTTTTGTCCCTAAAATTCAACCCGCGTCTTGTTATATCCTGAAAATTCAGATATCATGCTCCCAAAACTGGCGCCTTCACAACCTGCGCCTTGCTATCCCGAAATTACAACGCGCGCGAAAACTCCCTCCAGCTGCCAAATCCCGACACGCGAAATCCCCCTTCTAACCCTGAGCCGAAAGGGCCGCTAGTTTAAATCGGTGGGGGGTACTTTTGTAACATACCCTACATTTTGGACAAGCGCGTCCCTAAGTCATGCTTCACCCCCTCCCATCGCCCCCTTTTCGCCATTCGAAATCCTAGGCCGCCATAACCTCTCTGCTCCAGCCGCGAAACCCCACCCTCCTCCGTCTGCCACGTCACCGCTGCCCAGCCGAAGCCTCTTTGCCGACGACGTCGTCCACCGCAACAGTTCGACGTCCCTCGTCCACCTCCCCGGATGAGGATCCGTCGTCCATCTCGTCGTCCCACTGGTTCAGCCGCCCCGTCCTCCACCTCCAAGGAGCTGCTCCGACGATCGCCTCGTCTATCGCGGCTGCTCCATCCCCACAGCGTCGCCTTAACCTGCTCCACCGGAACCGCAACATCCTCACCGACTCCTCGGACGAAGTCGAGGCCTACTCGGCGCCACCAAAGAGGTTGTACACTCATCGCATCGCACCTTCTCCTTAACTCGACCGCCCGGTGCCGATGGTGCTCCATCCCGCACCCCCATCTCCACGGCGGCTCTCCCCCAGTGCGAGGCCCCTTCGGCGGCGGCGTCCATACCAGCCGGATCTGCTGCTCTGGCTCTCGCTCGATCACTCGCTCACCTAGCTACTGCTGCCGCTCTCCCCCTCGCTCGTGCTGCTGCTCTGCTCCGATTAAGCCACACTTCAATCGACTGAATCGACTTTTGGGTCAGTCGATTTTCAGGGGTTGGGGGGGTTGCCGGAGTTAAGGAAGAACCACCAGCAGTAGGGACGTGAGCTCGCCGGAGAGGTACCCCACTATCTATCTTACGGTTCAGGGTGGGGGACGGGGGGCTTAGAGGGCTGGCCGGGGCGGCGAGGTGGCGCTGGGGCCGGCGGTTCGGCCTGTGGTGGCTGGCGGCTCAAGGGGGTGCAGGTTGAAGATGAACTGCATGCCCTCTCTAAACTACATGTCAAGTGCCTCTCTGCTACCATTGCGTTCAGTTTCGACAGTAGCATTCAGATTCCACAGTAAATTTCAGTTTCGACAGTTAAGTTCAGAGTCAACAGTTTTTACCTCATCTGTTGTAGTCAGGTGGTTTTTGGTGAAGTTAATTTTACATCCATTTTACATCATCTATTGGAGACGCTATTAGAATCCCACTTGAGATTGACGATGTCTGTCTTGTGCTGCTTCAGCCTTGACGTCTTACGGCTCACCGAAGCTGCTCCAACAACAGAACGATCCATCACAACAGAGCAGTGCCCTGGACGTCGTCTAAAGATTCCTCAGATCTTCCTACACACCTCCAACAGCCACCTCTGCCCAATGATGCTGAGGTCGACACGGCTATGACAAAGAGGTTGTACACTTGTTGCATCACTTATTACTGTACATTCACGTCGATCCATTAGGGCTATTTTGGTTCAATGGAAAAACGTCGATCCACTGGTTGTTACCATCACTCTACATTTCTACATGCTCTCCTTACATAATCTCACCATATTTTTTTCGTATGCATGTCGGATATTGTACACAGTCATGCTGAACTCGTAGAGAAAAAGAGAAGAGTTTTGCACGGCAATACAATGTCATGCAGACATCGCTCCATGGTGGGTTCAATGGAAAACCCTCCCCACCCCTCTCCAGATTGTAATGCAGAGGGAGATATCTGTTCTGAGGCAGATTCAGACGCTGCTGACCACTCCTATTTACCCCCCCCCAAGGTGTTTGCTCTACCTTGGCATGATGATGTTAGTATTATCATACATATGTTGCCTTGCAGTGCCTACTTTTGACATCATATATGTCATCTGCTTAGTTTAGACATGTTCTGTAATGCCACCTGTTTAGTTTCTATATCATAAATGGGAATTATGCAGTCTCATGTCTTTTAGCCAGCCATAATATATGTGAAATGTGCAATGCCATCCTGTTTAACCAGGCATCATATATTTGAATGATATATTGCCCATCCTTTTCTTCATTACATTTCCATTTGTCGACAATGTTTGTACATGAAACTACTCTTCCTGTGAATCAGCCATTTGGGTGGGAGATGGAAAAATATGGAGTGAAAACAAGGCCTTCAGAGCAGACAGTTCTACCTCTCGAAGAAGATCTCTTGTTGGGTCCCGATAGATCCTCAGAGATGGATTCAGAGACAAATGAGCAGTCCTATTCCCCCACTGAGGTGTATGCTCTAACTTGGCACGGTTATACTGCTCATATCATGCATACGGTGTCTTGCATTGCATAGTTTAGACATCATATACACAATATTCAACACCATGTTCTTAGTTCAGTCATCATATCGAATGCCCTCTGTTTAGCATATAAATCACATATGTGAATTAAATGATGCGATCCTGGTTACTTAGATAACATGTAGGTGAATTATGTCATGCGATCCTGCTTAGTTATTCATCATATCTTTGAATTATGTTATGCTATGCTATCCAGTTTAGATAGACATCATATATGTGAAATTATGTCATGCTATCCATTTTCGTTAAACAATATACATGTCAACTATTTCATGCCCTCTTTTTGCCACACTATATATTGCATCTGTCTCTCATACAATGTCTGTACATTCAACTATGTTTCCTGTTTATCAGCCATTTGAATTGGAGCGGGTGATGCCAATATCTAGCGGACTAAAAACATGGTCTTCAAATAAAATAGTGCTACCTCTTGGTGGAGATAGCACCCCGGTTGTACATGCACAAGAACCAGCCCTACCACACATAACCCAAACTCTCGCAGATTGTACCCCTACTGCGATGGACAGAGAACCAGCTTCACCCAATGTAACCCCAACCCTAGCCGATAGTAACCCAGTTCCTGTTGACACAGCACCATCTCCACCATAGAGCTCCCAAACAAGAGCAGTTAGTAAGGCAGCTCCAGTGCCCAAAGGGCCAGTACTATCGCGGCGAACCCCAACTCCTCCAGTTAGTACGCCTATTCCTGTGGAGGAAGCACAACCAGCTAGTCGTAGTTTAGCATCTATCACATTTGATGTTGTTAAATCGTATGTGCGTATCTTCCCATGTTGGAAATATTATACTGAAGATGAAGGAAAATGACAGTTGTAGGTGTTTGTCCAGGAGTTATGTGTAAGTAATGTTATTCATGGCAATTACTTTGCTTCGTCCCATATATCATACCTCCATGATGGTTATAATACAGCAAATTTTCCCATTTTCTCTATAGAGAAGGACCGATTGGAAACTCAGGATGAGGTAACTTGTGCTAATACCTCTGCTATCTTCAAGAATGCTTGGTGGTAGTATCGGAATTACCTGAAGAAAACGTACTTCACCGGCAAAGAAACTCATCAAATTCCCTTATGTTCTCCTGAGACACATTTACTGGACGATGACTGGGAACGCCTTGTTCTGTACTGGTCCCAAACCAAGAATGTGGTAAGGTCTATGAGCTCATTTTCTATTTTTAAGTATTATATTCTTGCGTCTTACTGTACTCTGTTCATGTAGAACAAGTGCCTAAACCCGAAGAACAACTCTTCTAATTTAAGATTCCATTGCTATCATAGTTCAAAAAAGCGCTAGGCGTTAATTGTGCATTTTGCCACCGCCTTGCGCTTTATTGACCAAAGCGCATGCTTATGCGCAGTTATGCACAGATTATGCGTAGTTATGCGCAATGCGTTTTGCCAACGCCTAGAGCCTAGGCGCGCTTAAGCGCTCGCTTAGGCGCGCCTTTTTTAACTATGATTGCTTTGCTCTTGTATCACTATATTTACTCATACAAACTTATTTTTAAATTGAAGGATCCAGTCGAAACTCCAATGGAACAGCAGGTATGTTCACACATGTTTCTTTAACAGGTTTCCTCTAATCAATAGCTCTGTTGATCTCAATTTCAATTGTGTATATAGTTGACTTTCATATCATGCACATTACTAGCATCACAATAGAGCAAATCGTGTTGTTGTACATGTAGACCCGTGGTACCCATCTGAAATCTTGTTGTGCCGTGTAGTTTCCCACGCTTTGTATTCTTTCACTGCTGCTTTGTCTTGAACTGATATGATTTGAACCATGTCTCTATTTTCATTTGGCAAAACAATGCAGTGACCATAGGACATAGATATATGTTTGCTTGATGCTTTTATTGTACTAGTACTTGGCAATAGAAGACTTTGTAGTTTAATCCTGTCCACCTTACTAATGAACTGGTTAACCAAAATGAGTTTCATATACTAGTACATGCTAAACTTGTTATGTGTCTGCTTGTTTCTTCTTTTAGAATGCTGATAAAATATTAGGGAAGAGTGCCTTATTAAGCAATGGTAAAGGAAGCAATGCAGATAAGGTTTAGGATAGTGACACATCCTTGTTGGTCTCCAACAAAGATGATAAAATAGCGAGACAACCCCAAAGTCATGTCTTGGTTTAGTGTTCGAGTTACTGGCCACTACCGCTTGCACAAGCTATTCAAACTCACTGTCTGAATCAGTTTGGTTTCTTGAGTCTCAACTACAAGCTGAAAGACATCGATCAGTTGTGCTGCGACAAGAAGCGGAAGGACTGCAGAAGTCCCTGGAGCATTCAGATGCATACTTTCTGGTGCAACAGCAAGCGTTGGAGGATTTTAGCGCCAAACAGGATAAAGCTAATCAGCTTTCTAAGCTTATTGCCAGCATGGTGGAAACCCAGGATAACGTTTCTTGAGCTCTTCTGAAGTTGTTTCAGTTATGCTCTTGTTTTGCTGCTGCATTTACTTGCACTTGTGGCCAATTTTGACGGCCAGTGTATGTAATGTGCTGCTTTGTTCCTTATATTTGCACTGGTGGCGAACTTTGATGCCCAGTGGATGTACTATGTGTAATAGCGGTAATAGGCTAGCGTTAATTGCTTGCTTATTTATTTCCTTATTGTCTTGTTTAGTTGTTTGCTTGTAGTCACTGCAGTTATTTTTCTGTTTTTTTCTAGTGGCCGCAATAGCCTATTTTTGGTAACTAGGCCAAAATAATCATGGCAACAGACGGACTGTTGTAACCATGGGCCTCCTATAGGCCGTATGATCCATGGGCCTTCGTCCGACCGTAGGATCCATCGGCCTTCTACACGGGCCTTAGGGTCCATGGGCCTTCTACGGGCCATACAATCCATGGGCCTTCTACGGGCCGTACTATCCATGGGCCTCATATGGGCCGTAGGATCCATGGGCCTTCTACGGGGCGTATCATCATTTCACCAATCATGGGCCGTACTATTCGTGGACCATAACGGGCCGTTAATAGGCCGTATTTGATAACTCTATGAAAACAGCCCAACGGATTTTTTTTGACATGAAAACGGCCCAACGTATTAACGGTCCGCAAACGGGCCGACTATAACGACGGGCTGAATTTGGCCCATAAGCAGAAAATGACAGTAACGGGCCGTATGTAACCAAATGCTGCAAATGATCCCAAGAATCAATGAGCCCTGAAAAGGCCGAAAGATAACTTGGGCTGGAAACAGCCCTATGGAATAATGGGCCGTTAATGGGTATAAAGTGATACACTGTTCATTACGGGCCAGTTTCCCCACGGGCCGTTAATTGGCCAAGAGTTACAAAGCTCCTCATATGGGCCAAAAGAAGTCATGGGCCACACATGGGCCGGAAGTTAAATTGGGCTGAATCATATTGGACGACCCATATGACGCTACTAGGCTTAATTCGGATAGGGCATAACAGGCCCTGGGTTAGCAGGCTGTAAATGGGCTATATGCGAATAGGCCGTTAACAGGCTTTCCATGGGCCGGCCCGCCACCTTTGGACCAAGTCAAACAGGCCAACCTTTTCACAGGAATGGGCCTCTGTTCGGCCGTGCCATGTGGCGCCGTATCATAGGCGCCTTCGGTCCAATGAGCGGATGACATCTGTCCCAATGGTGAGCTGACACGTGTTTCCTCCAGCCAATGATGATTTTACACGTGGAAAATCCCCATTGGTCGGGGCTGTTAACGGGTTATCGGATCCAAAATCCGACCCGATAGCTTAACGGTGTTCCGTTACGGTGGATGCCACGTGTCGTTCACCCTTGACGAAAGCACTTCTGTGACGCGCGATTTATCATCATGGAAGTGGACACTTCCATGATGATAATTTTGGCAATGTCATGGAACACTTGTACGACAACACAGGTATGACTATCTTGATTCTTTCATAAATTTGTCATGGATGTACATGCATGAAAGAAAACGTGACCTACTGTGACAAACACGTATCATCACAGAAGTGTATTTTTTTGTAGTGTAATGGGTATAAGGTGATACACTGTTCATTATGGGCCAGTTTCATCTTGGGCCTTTAATGGGCCGAGAGTTAGGAAGGGCCTCATATGGGTCGAAAGACATCATGGGCCATACATGGGCCAGAAGTTACAATGGGCTGGAATCATATTGGACGGCCCCAGATGAAGCTACTGGGCTTAATTCTGATAGGCCGTAAAGGGCAGGTAGATAGCAGGCCGTAAATGGGCTATATACGAACATGCCATTAACAGGCTTTCCGTGGGCCGGCCCGTTACCTTTTGACCAAGTCAAACGGGCTAGCCTTTTCACCGGAATAGGCCTTTGTTGGGCTGTGCGACATGTCGACGTATCATAGGCGCCTCCTATCCAATGAGTGGATGACCTCTATCCCAACGGTGAGCCAACACGTGTTTGCTCTGGCCAATGAGAATTTTACACGTGGAAAATCCCGATTGGTCCGGGCTATTAACGGGTTATCGGATCCAAAACTGGACCCGATAGCTTAACGGCGACCTGTTACGGTGGATGCCACATGTCGGTCATCCTTGATGAAAGCATTTCTATGACGCGCGATTTATCATCATCGAAGTGGACACTTTCGTGATAATAATTTTGGTAATGTCATGGAACACTTCTACGACAGCACATGTATGACTATCTTGATTCTGTCATAAAATCATCATGGATGTACATGCTTGACAGAAAACGTACCTACTGTGACAAACACGTATCATCAAGGAAGTGTATTTTTTGTAGTGGAGGCTGAACGCGGGCTGGGCCATGGAGACGTCGGTTGTAGCTTGCGGTCGCTAGTGGCCCAGGCACGATAGAGGAGCAGTCAATGCGAGGCACGGGCGAGCAAGCTGTTGCTCATTACTGAAGAATAGAGGTAGCAGCACGTTCATGACAACGGACTTAGCGCTGGCTATGGAAGCTTGTAGGAGGGGGAAGGAGCGGATCCGCGACAGAGGAGGCCGGATCCGGGCGTGGGGTGCTTGAACGGAGGCGGCGGACGAAGCTCGAGCGCGGGGCTGAGCCATCCATGGCGTCAAGCAGAGCCAGTACCTGAAGTAAAAGGTGGCGCGGCAGCGAGGCAGCAAAATCCTGGTGAGGTTGAGTGAAAGGAGGAGAGGGAGGGACGCATCGGTGACCTGCTCAGGCAACAACGACGAAGGTGTTCGGCGGGGTTAGTGCCTCGATGTAGAGCCGCACAAGGAGGCACGGGAGTTCCTCGCCATGGTTCCTCGGGTGCGAGGATGGCTGCCGGTTCGCAAGTGGTAGCACCAGCACGGCGGTGCTGCTGGCCCGGCGGTGCTCCGATGAAGATGGAGGTGAGGGGGTCAGGTGGAGGCATGCATAGGAGGAGCTCGAGAGGAGCACCACGGCGCTGGTGTGCTCCTGCTGGTGGAGGGATGCTCCAGTGACGACGAACTGTAGAAGGGCCGGCCTGGTTCGGTACTCCGGCGAGGCGGCGCTGGTGGAGCGAGGTGCTCGAGAACGAGCGAGTAGAGGAGGGGGTGCCTCTCCTCGGCAGCTGGCTGGACAGATGGTGGTGCCTCGGTAGTTATATCACATATCTGATGGTTTAGAGCGCGAGTTGGCTGGATCAGAGGGGAGGTGGAGGAAGGGGGTTGGCTCGCTGCATATTTCGAGTTGGAGACCAGCCGTGGCAGGGCCTTGGGAATGGGTGAATGGATGGGCAGGATCCCTAGTTTCTAGGGTTAGACTAATATTTATAGCATTGGATTTGGGTAGGGGTTATCTGGTCCCTCCGATCATAATCGTATGGCCTGGGAAAAATAGGTTAGGAAGTAAAAACAATGAACCACAGATCTTTTAGGGATGTTTGGGGATGATCCGGACCCATCGGTGACGACAACCCGGTTCGGGTTCGGGAAAGTTTCGGACGCGCACGAGGGGGCTGAGAGAGGTCGACAATACAAGAAGGCCTGACAAAAGGTCAACGGCGAATAAGAGAGAAGCGACAACTAAAAATGACTGCGAGTTTTATGAAAATATGCGGATGCAATGCACATGCTGATGCCATGATGAAATGCAACATGCGAAATAAATCACACGGCGACAACCAAATAACTGGAAGGCTTCTATAGCATCGGTCTCGGGTCATTACAATTCTCCTCCACTTACAAGAGATCTCACCTCGAGATCTAGGGATGACAAACAGAAGAGGAAGAGAAGAGGTGAAACTAAGTTGCTTCTTCGACAAACGAGTGAAACCACGAACCTTGAGAGGATGAAAAACTTGAAAGAAAGGATACAACGGAGACAAACGAAAACACTCCAGTTGAAAAGAGAAGCAAGGGATACGAAAGAATTTGTGCAGAACTCCAGTTGAAAAGAGAGGCAAGACTTGATAACATGAAACGAAATTGAATAGAGGAGACAACACTCCTGTTAAATGGATAAGCAAGGAAAAGAACATGGTCTTGACGAAACAAGATGATGGATCAAAAAGAACAAAACCACACAGCCTCCGGAACAAAAGAGTAAAAGCTAGATCGTTAGAAAGAAAAGAACGGATTAGAAAAATGGCAACTTCTACCATAGTTGAACTTGGAAAGCATCCTTGCAAATAAGGATTGAACATAGTTGTTGGAAAATCAACAATGAATAGAATATGATACTCATGGGCTTATGGCGACATCTCAAGACATGAGGTGGAATTCTTCCACTAACGGAAACAATTTATTGGATCAGATCAACAAAAATATGAAAAGCCTCTTTTACCGAAAAGGATATGGAGAAAGCTTGGATCAATGATAGGCACTACAATTAGCCACTTTCCTTAGGGAAGGTTTTAGGTGAAATCTTTACCAAGATAACTCCAACGAAGCGATTGATGGATTTAATATACCTCAGTCTTAACAACTTTTGAATCATGAAACACAAAGGGAAATTGCCAAGAATTACATAACGCCACCTCATAAGATAAAGTAGAAAGAATTGCAATTCAAAATGCAAGAATAAGAATATATGAGCTCCTCCAAAAGAATCTTGACAAAACACTTGAAGGATGAATTAAATCCTTAACGAACCACCATGAAGAAACTTTGGAAGAACTCCAGATAAAAAAGGATGATGGGAAAGAAGCAAAGATTGCAGAACAAGAATTGAACGCTTGCAATGATTTAGATGTAGCTTCGTGACGAGATAACCGACAAAACTTGGAACTCCAAAAAAGAATGATCAACAACTCAGAACTGAGAATTTATTTCATCATGAACAAACTCTGGAAGAAGGAATTAAATCACCTCGAGGAAACGAGAATAAGAATTATGTCATGCTTACCCTTCATCAATTTAAATTGATGGCAAGAAACAGATGGGCATGCTACTTATTCTTCTTGCAAAGGTTGAGGAGAGATATAGCACACACTTGGGAAGGTCTTCAAGGAACCACCATTAGAATTTTGGAAATAACGAATGAATTAATATAAACACTAGGGAAAATAAATCTTGAATGAACAACCATAAGAAGTTAAAAACGAATGAACAAAAGATAACAAAACACCGGGAGGAACTCGAAAATGAACAAAGATACTTCAGTGAATTCCGATATGAGAGGACGAAGAGATCATGAACTGATTAGAGGATATTTGAACGATGCACCGGTAGAATTGGGGAATAAGAGCTGAATGTTTAGAATGAATAAATTGTAACACCCCAGATGTAATTTACCTTATATGTATCCCAACTCTTGCCGTTTCCGACACTAAGTTATTTTATTTCCTCGGGTTCGGGTTTTTGTCTCCGTGTGTTGTTGCCTTTGTCATGCATCTCATATCATGTCATCATGTGCATTGCATTTGCATACGTGTTCGTCTCATGCATCCGAGCATTTTCCCCATTGTTCGTTTTGCATTCTGGTGCTCCTATCTCCTCCGGTCGTCCTTTGTACCTATTTTCGTGTGTGGGGGTTAAACATTTCCGGATTGGACCGAGACTTGCCAAGCGGACTTGGTTTACCACCGGTAGACCCCCTGTCAAGTTTCGTGCCATTTGGACTTCGTTTGATACTCCAACAGTTAACCGAGGGACCGAGAAGGCCTCGTGTGTGTTGCAGCCCAACAACCTTACAATTTGGTCCAAAACCCAACTAAACCCTCTTCATCATCTAGAGCGTTCGATCATGATCGCCTGGCCGAAAACCGCACCTCATTTGGACACTCCTAGCTCCCTCTATGCCTATATATAGATCCCCTCCGGAAATTTTCGGGTCTTCTTCCCCCTAACCCTAGAAAAGATCCATCTCCGCCGCCGGACAACGTCCGCCTCCTCCGGACACGTCGCTGCCGCCAACCGGGGCGCGCCACGTGGCGAGTGGCGCCCCACATCGCCGCCTCAGCGCCCGCGGCCCGCCGAGCCCGCTTGGGGCCCCCGCGGCCCACGTATCCCCGCCGCCTCCATCCCGCACGCGCCACCTCTCCCTCGCGCCCAGCCACCGCGCCGCCCCGAGCCATCGCCGGCGTCCGCCACGCAGCTCGCCGGCCGGAGCCGAGCTCCACCGCGGCCGGCCCGTGCCTCCTCCACCGCGCCACCTCGCCGCCACCGTCCGCCTCCTTGCCGCCTCCTCGTCGCCGGCGCACTCCAGCCTCTCCTCCTCCTCGCCGCGCCAAGTCCGGCGACCTCTCCTTCCTGGTGAACAGGAACTCCGGCCGACAAACCTCGAACGGCGTGTGCGCTCAGATCCAGATCCGCTGCTACAGTGAAACCCTAGGGGTAGACCCCGTTTTCCCCCCAAGTCTGCATATTTTTTGCATTGTTCATCATGTCGTAACTCCGCATCCGTAGCTTCGTTTTGCGCGTGTAGCATATCAAAATGTTCGCCTCAGAGAGTAAATCATTTCATCTCATTGCATCATTTTCATTTGAGCTCACCTTGATGCCCGAAATGCTGTTGGAAAAGAGCTATTTGAGATAATTGTCAGATCTGCTGCACCAAATAGCTATTTGTCATTTTTTCCATGATTAATGTGTGCATGATATGCTCCTGAGCTATACATGAGTTTTGTTATATGCCATTCCATCTTTACATAGGTTCTTACCATATATTTTTGTGATATGTGTGGTGACTAGCACAAGTTTGCAAAGTAGTGCATTCGTTAATGCTGTTTTCAGGGACTTAGAATTTCACTAAGTCCTTGATCTGATTTTATCAATATGCCATATGTTCATGTTGTTTCCTCGTGATCCGTGCCTCTTTTGAGGATGATCAGTAAGGATGATTCGTTAACATTGTGGTGCTCTATCCATCCATGTCTTTGTTTGCTATTATGGAGCAACCTAGCTTGAGTCAATCGAGCTCTACTTTTGCTATTTCGTGAATCCTGGCAGATTGTTTACTTGTTAGTAATTTTGCCGAGGATGTTGTTGTTGATCCGTGCATGCTATGTTGTTGTTCTTGCCATGTCTAGCTTCTATAATATGTATTCTTTATGGGTGTACGCTTAGTTTGTCCTGACTTGCTTTGTAGTGAGTGCATTGAGCTCATGAACATGCCTACTCGTTAACATATTTGCATGCTCCAGTTTTTCACTAAGTCTGTAATTTGATTATGTTTTTGCCATGTTGAGATGCTTGCAATTGTATTTTCTGATCCCTTTTGGCTCTAGGTCACTAAGGGACTTTTGTTAAGTGCTTTGAGTATCTTCCTGTGAAGCCTTTCTTTGCCATGTTAAGTTCTTGTAGCATATAGTTTTCATGCTCCAAAGTGTGCTACCTGATGTGAAATTCCAGACTAGTGTTAATTTTACTAAGTCTGAAACCTGCTTACCGTTCGCATTTTTGCCATGGTTGTTTGAACCTGTTAGTGGATGAATTGGTCGTAGCTCAGTGTTCATCTTTTGTCAAGCATCATGAGCGGATCCCTGCCATGTATTTTGTTCTCTTGTCTGAGTGATGTAGCATGTTTAACTTGATGCATTTAGATGGGTACTTGTTGTTTATCGCAGACCGGTGCCATATTTGTTTTGCTTGCCATTTCCAAACCGTCCGTCCGATTCCGGTGATCATTATATCCATTTCAACCGAAATCACATCACCTTTCTAGTGGCACTCTTGTATTTCCAAGTTTAGGTCAATCATTCCTTGTCAAATCTTGCATATGCATCACTTATCGCATCCCGCATAGCATACCATGTTTGCATCATGTTGTTCGAGCCTTGCACGTGGTTGATCGTGTTCCTTTTGCTTCTTTTGTCTTGTTTGGGTAGAGCCGGGAGACGAGTTCGCTAACGAGGATCCTGTTGAGTTGGCTTATGAGGATCCAGTCAACTCTGACAACTTTGTAGGCAAGATGATTATACCCTCGAAATCACTTCTATCTTTGCTTGCTAGATGCTTGCTCTTTTGCTATGCCTATGCTATGATGCCTACCACTTGCTTATCATGCCTTCCAAATTGCCATGTAAAACCTCTAACCCACCATGTCCTAGCAAACCATTGATTGGCTATGTTACCGCTTTGCTCAGCCCCTCTTATAGCGTTGCTAGTTGCAAGTGAAGATTGGAGATCGTTCCTTGTTGGAACATTGTTTATTTTTGGGATACCACTATATTATCTTGTTATCTTACCGCATCTATATACTTGGTAAAGGGTGGAAGGCTCGGTCTTTTTCCTAGTGTTTTGTTCCACTCTTTCTTCCCTAGTTTCCGTCATATCGATGTTATGTTCCCGGATTTTGCATTCCTTACGCGCTTGGGTGATAATGGGAACCCCTTGACAGTTCGCCTTGAATAAAACTCTTCCAGCAATGCCCAACTTTGGTTTTACCATTCTCCACCTAGCCTCTTTTTCCCTTGGGTTCCGTGGAATCAAGGGTCATCTTTATTTAAACCCCCGGGCCAGTGCTCCTCTGAATGTTGGTCCAACCTGTCAGCTGCCGGTGGCCACCAGGGGCAACTCTGGGCTGGCCTACCCGTACCTTGGACAATCCGGTGTGCCCTAAGAACGAGATATGTGCAGCTCCTATCGGGATTTGTCGGCACATTCGGGCGGTGTTGCTGGTTTAGTTTTACCCTTGTCAAGGATGTCTTATAGAACCGGGATGCCGAGTCTGATCGGAATGTCTCGGGAGAAGCTATATCCTTCATTGATTGTGAGAGCTTGTGATGGGCTAAGTTGGGACTCCCCTGCAAGGATTTGAACTTTCGAAAGCCGTGCCCGTGGTTATGGGAAGATGGGAATTTGTTAATGTCCGATTGTAGATAACATGAACCTTAACTTAGTTAAAATGAATCAACTGCGTGTGTTACCGTGATGGCCTCTTCTCGGCGGAGTCCGGGAAGTGAACACGGTGTTGGAGTAATGTTTGCCGTAGGTTGTTCTATAGTTCTTCGTTCGTGCTTTGCCTTCTCTTCTCGCTCTCTTTTGCCAACAGGTTAGCCACCATATATGCTAGTCGCTTTCTGCAGCTCCACATATTACCTAGCCTTACCTATAAGCTTAAATAGATTTGATCGTGAGGGTGCGAGATTGTTGAGTCCCCGTGGCTCACAGATTACTTCCAAACCAGATGCAGGGATCGATGACTCCGTTCCAGATGATGCGCTTGAGCTCAAGTGGGAGTTCGACGAAGACTCACGCCATTACTATGTGTCTTTCCCTGATGATCAGTAGTGGTGCCCAGTTGGGGCGATCGGGACTGTGTCGCATGTTGGGGTTGATCTTTTATTTTGGTACCATAGTCGGACCATGAGTGCATTGGATGATTGTAATGTTATTTATGTATTTGTGTGACGTGGCGAGTGTAAGCCAACTATGTACCTTTTTCCCCTATTATCTATTTACATGGGTTGTTTGTGAAGATTACCTTACTTGCGACACTTCTTTCAATGCGGTTATGCCTCTAAGTCGTGCTTCGACACGTAGGAGATATAGCCGCATCGAGGGCGTTACTGTCGGCGTTCGGGGAACGGGGGTCCGCAGACTTGCCTGCCTGCGGCCTGCGGCGTGGCTCAAGGAGGGGCCCAGCACGGCCCATCTTCTTCATCAACACAGACCCAAGACCCTCGCGAGGGGTCAAGCCTTGCGGGGTGGACGACACAGAGCTTCCTTAGGCGTGACCTCATCAGGCTGGCTCGTAAGGAGGCGAAGAGATCAAGGCGGGGTACCTCACGATGTGCCCATGACGCAAGCCCTGACGACCAAGGGTGCCAGGCGGGCGTCAGCCCGCGCAGTGTCCTCCTTTGCTCTTTGGTGCAAAGGGAGCAAGCGCAGGCGAGAGCATCAAGCAAAGGCACCCGTTTCGGTGCAATGAGACCAAAACCAGCCCAACGGCTGGGAGGAAGTCATTGTGGAGCCCAAGCCATCGTCACCACGAGAGCCTTTGGCAGGCGAGGACCAATTTAGTCAGGATAAGTGTACCAGATGTCCCCCTTCAAAATGGCCAATTGTTGGCGCCCTTCCCGCTCAATATTTGGGAAGAGGCCCAGGGCCTTTGCCTATAAATAGGACTAGCCACCCCCAGGGTAGTAGGGGGAAAAATCGGAGAAGAGAGAGAGAGAGAAGGGTGACTGAACTCCTCCTAGCAGTTTGTCGCCCCAGCCAGGAACAGACCCTCGCGAGGCTGTTCTTCCTTGTATAGCTCATCATCATCAGCCCAAGAGGCAATCCGCCACGCCACACACTGGAGTAGGGTATTACACAACAACGGTGGCCCGAACCAGTATAAACCATGTGTCTCTTGTGATGTTCTTTCCATAGCTTAGATCTTAGCAAGGCGGAGGGGTGCAGGTAGGTAGAAGGCAAAATCTCCGTGCGCACCCCGGTGTTCGAACCTCAAGGGTCTGCCGGAACCGGAAATCCGACATTTGGCGCGCCAGGTAGGGGTGCACCGGAGTTTTCCCTTCCACCACCGCCCCGGCTTGCCTCGCGATGAGTAGCGCCCTGGCCCCAGCCATGCAACGGGCACGGTGCTGGACAAGTTCAAGCCAGTGACGCCGCCACGCTACGGCGGCGCGACTGATCCGCTGGCCTTCTTGCTGGCGTACGAGGAGGCCATCCTCGAAGCTGGAGGTGACAATAGGGTCATGCCCAACTGGCTCCC
This sequence comes from Triticum aestivum, assembly GCF_018294505.1. Lineage (NCBI taxonomy): Eukaryota > Viridiplantae > Streptophyta > Magnoliopsida > Poales > Poaceae > Triticum > Triticum aestivum. The sequence goes on along the minus strand of NC_057803.1, from coordinate 277,625,602 downwards.
CATGGCCCTGACCGGCGCTCCGCGCGCATGGCTCCTCCACCTGCGGGCAGCCTCCGTGGCCTCTTGGGAAGAGCTCCGCAACCTCCTGTCGTCGCGGCCCTCCTGGGCGGCTCGTAGTCGCCGCCTACAAGTCACCACGTCAAGCCGTTCATCCGCCGGGTCAGCGCCGCTTCCATGCGGCAGGGGGCTCTCCCGGACCGGGCGGCGCCCAAGGCCGGCCTGACCTTCAGCTCGGAGGACCACCCCTCCAACTCGGCCTGCTCGGGTGCGCTCCCCATGCTGTGCACCCCCACCATCTGCCAAGTGGCCGTCACCAGAACTCTCATCGATGGCGGTGCGGGCCTCAGCGTGCTCTCGGTTGAGGCCTTCAACCTCCTCTGCATACCCCTGGAATGGCTGCAACCCAGCCGGCCCTTCTCAGGCGTTGGGCGCGGATCATCCAGCTCCTTGGGACAGATCCGGCTCCCAGTAACCTTCGGCACATACAACAACTTCCGCACGGAGCTGGTCGACTTCGACATCGCCCCCATCGGCCTCCCCTACAACACCATCCTCGGCTACCCAGCGCTGGCCCAGTTCATGGCCGCGACGCACCCGGCATACAACCTCATGAAGATGCCCGGGAGCAGCGGTGTCCTCACCGTGCACGGGGACACCGGAGACGCGCTGTGAGTGCTCAAGCTCCCTTCAAGACGGCGGCGGCGGCACAGCCCGCCGACTCGGAGACCCCCGAGCCCAAGCGGGCTACACCCGCCAAGAAGAACCAGTTGTTCACCCAAGACAAGGCAGAAACCAAGCAGATACCCGTCGATGAGGACGGGTCCACCCATGCCACTTTCACCATAGGCGCCAACCTTGAGCCCGAGCAGGAGGAGGCCCTGGTCAGGTTCCTGCGCACAAACAAGAAGGTACTCGCTTGGGAGCCTAACCAGTTAGCGGGGATCCCAAGGAGCGTAATAGAGCATCACCTCAACGTGTGCCCCAACGTGCGCCCTGTGAAGCAGAAGGCAAGGCGGCAGTCCACAGAAAAGCAGGCCTTCATCGTCCAAGAGACCCGCAAACTAGAGGCCGCTGATGTCATTCGCGAGGTCCGATACCCGGATTGGTTGGCCAACCCTGCCGTTGTGCCAAAGAAGGGAGGGAAGGAGCGCATGTGTGTCGACTTCACCAACCTCAACAAGACATGCCCGCAAGATCCGTTCCCGCTCCCCCGCATCGACCAGATCGTCGATTCCACCGCAGAATGCGACCTGCAATGCTTCTTGGATGCCTTCTCTGGGTATCACCAGATCAAGATGGCGGTAGAAGATGTCGAAAAGACAGCCTTCTTAACCCCGTGTGGGGTGTACTGCTACACATGCATGCCATTAGGGCTGCGTAACGCAGGGGCGACCTTTCAGCGGCTGATGCACATCACCTTGGGCCCGTAGCTCGGGAAGAATGTTGAGGCTTACGTCGATGACATTGTGGTGAAGTCTCGGGAGGCCAGGACCCTGATACAAGACCTGGAGGAAACCTTCGCGAGCCTCAACACAGTGAACCTGCGGCTCAACCCAGAGAAGTGTGTGTTCGGAGTCCCCTCGGGCAAGCTCTTGGGTTTCCTCGTGTCCCACCAAGGCATCGAGGCTAACCCGGAAAAGGACAAGGCGGTCGAGGACATGAGCCCGCCAAAGACCCTCAGAGAAATGCAGAAGCTCACTGGGCGCGTGACCGCGCTAGGGCGCTTCCCTTCTTCCAGCTAATGAAGAAAAAGGGGCCCTTTGAATGGACTGAAGAGGCCGACAATGCGTTCCGGGATCTCAAGAGATACCTGACCAGCCCTCCGGTCATGGTGGCTCCGCGCCCTCAAAAGCCCCTAGTGCTTTACCTTGCCACCACTCCCTACTCCGCCAGTGCAGCCCCGGTGGCCGTTAGGGAGGAGCGTCGAATCAAAACCACAACAGCATCCCGGGACAAGGCAAAACAGGAACCAGGAAGGCCCACAGAAATCGCCACCACGACTAAGGAGGATTGGCCGCCGCAGAGGAGTGCACCAGAGGCGGAAGAGGCCCCTCTCCCAGATGGCTAGCCTCAGGAGGCCTCATCGCCTCAGGAGGCGCCATGGTTTCCGGAGGGCGCCACCAGCACTAACGCACCCAACCTCGTTGAGCACCCAGTGTACTTCGTCAGCACGGTGTTGCGGGATGCGAGGGCATGGTACCCCATGCCTCAGAAGCTCCTCCTCGCGCTACTGGTGGCCTCGCGCAAGCTGCGACACTATTTTCAGGGTCACCCCATCAAGGTCGTCTCATCATACCCCCTGGAGAGAGTGCTCAGGAGCCCTAACTCAGCTAGAAGGGTCGCTGAGTGGAACATAGAACTGCAAGTGTTTCAGCTCGAATTCAGCACGACCAGAGTCATCAAGGGAGCAGCATTAGCGGATTTTGTGGCAGAATGGACGGAGGCACCAGGCCTCAAGGCTGACGAGGATCGGTCCCTCTCCCCGGAAAGCGAGGTGCTAGAAGGCTGGGTCATGTACTTCGATGGGGCGTTCTCCAGGCATGGCGCTGGGGCTGGGGCGGTGCTTATATCACCCACTCGGGACAAGCTCTACTACGGTGTACAGCTCTGTTTCCAGCAAGGTGAAAAGGTCTCCAACAACATAGCGGAGTATGAAGGTTTAATAGCGGGCTTGAAGGCCGCAGCTGCCTTGGGGGTGAAACGCCTCACCATCAAGGGCGATTCGCAGCTCCTTGTCAATTTCTCCAACAAGGTGTACGAGCCGAAAGATGAGCACAAGGAAGCCTACCTTACGGAGGTCCGCAGGATGGAGAAGCAGTTCTGGGGGTTGGAGTTGCAGCATGTTCCCCGTGGCACCAATCAGGAGGCTGACGACATCTCCAAACGGGCGTCCAGGTGGTTACCTCAGGAGTCTGGCGTCTTCGAGGAGCGGCTCTTCAAGCCCTCAGCCCTGCCGTCATTGTCAAACACGGCTTAGCCTCGGGAGGAGCTCCCCCAGCCACCTGCCTCGGGAGCCCCGGTCTGTGGCCCGGCCTCAGGAGCACGCCTGTTCCTGACGATGGAAACTCAGGAGGGGTGCTGGATCACGGAGCTCTGGAGTTACTTAACACAAGGGACCCTGCCGGAGAAGGAGTAGGAAGCGGTGCGTGTGGCACGCCAGGCCACGACATACTGCATCAAGGATGGAGAGTGCTACCGGAAGCGACCAAACGATGTATCCCTGCGCTGCATCTCCAGGGAGCAAGGAAAGGAACTGCTGGAAGATATACACGGCGGAGACTGTGGACATCATTCATCATCACGGACCCTCGTCGGCAAGGCGTTCCGCAATGGGTTTTATTGGCCCACCACACTCAATGACGCCGTCGAACTGGTGAAAGCTTGTGAGGCCTGCCAGTTCCACGCCAAGCAGATCCATCAGCCGGCAGGAGGCCTGCAGACTATACCCCTTTCGTGGCCATTCGCAGTCTGGGGGCTGGACATCCTGGGCCCGTTTCCTCGGGCGCCAGGGGGCTACCGCTACCTCTACGTCGCCGTGGACAAGTTCACCAAGTGGGCTGAAGTAGAGGCCGTCCGCACCATCCCCGCGGGTTCCGCGGTCAAGTTCATCAGGGGCATCGTGAGCCGGTTCGGGGTGCCGAACCGCATCATCATAGACAACGGTTTGCAGTTCACCAGTAACCTCTTCAAAACATACTGTGCTAACCTTGGAACGCAGATATGCTACGCTTCGGTGGCGCACCCCCGAAGCAACGGCCAGGCCGAGTGAGCCAACGCAGAGGTCCTGAGGGGCCTCAAGACCAGGACGTTCAAGAAGAAGCTGGAGGCCTGCAGCAGAGGTTGGTACGACGAACTTCAGTCCGTGTTGTGGTCCATCCGCACAACCGCGACCAAGCCGACTGGAGAGACACCGTTCTTCCTGGTCTACGGAGCCGAAGCGGTCCTCCCTCACGAGGTCAGACGTCGCTCCGCGCGGGTCCTGGCATTCGATGAGGCGCAGCAGGACGCCATGCGGGGGATGGACCTCGTGCTGGGGGAGGAACGTCGCCGAGAAGCCGCGCTGCGAGTGGCGAGGTACCAACAAGCACTGCGACGATATCACTGCCGCAACATCCGCCCCAGAACTCTCGAGGTAGGAGACCTCATGCTCAGGCGGGTTCTCTCCAGGGAGGGACTGCACAAGCTCTCTCCCATGTGGGAGGGCCCGTTCAAGGTTGTTCATGTTTCCAGGCCCGGCTCCGCGCGCTTGGAGACTCAGGAGGGGGTGCCGGTCCAGAACGCATGGAACATCCAGCACCTCCGGAGGTTCTACCCCTAAAAAGGCCCAGAGCCTGTGAAGAAGGCGAATGACTGTGAAGCTGTCGCATTTTGGAAAAGGCCCAGAGCCTGTGAAGAAGGCGAATGCCTGTGAAGCCGTCGCGTTTTGGAAAAGGCCCAGAGCCTGTGAAGAAGGCGGATGCCTGTGAAGCTGTCGCATTTTGGGAAAGGCCCAGAGCCTGTGAAGAAGGTGAATGCCTGTGAAGCTGTCGCGTTTTGGAAAGGGCCCGGAGCCTGTGAAGAGGGCAAACGCCCGTGAAGCCTGCTTCCCCCAAGAAAGGCCCGGAGCCTGTGAAGAAGGCCAACGCCTGTGAAGCTCGCCGCGCGTGACACTCTCACATAATAATGAGTTGGGGTTGTACACGCCCCGGAGTCTCAGGAGCGCCGGCCTCAGGCCCTGGGGCTCCCTCCCACGCCCAGTGGCAGCACTTAGCTCCACGCTGGTGAGAAGACGTCGAAGACTAGATTAGGTTCCAGACGCGGCTTTTTCATTTTCTTTCCGCAGTTGGCTTGTTCACTCTCATTCAAAGTTTTATTGAAGTTGTTGCCATCTTTGGCTCATGGTTCTTCGACTTTTTCACTCTCCTGCCTCGATTTCTCTTATGCAAGGCCTCGCGAGGGGGCAGCCGAGCGCCCGTGCGAGTGTTCCTGTCCTAGTCGTTCAAAGGTTTCGCGACCTGGGTCGATTACTGGAGCACCCCTCCAGTCCGTGCCCCACGGGCACCGCGACACGAACACAGGGCCTGGGTCGGTCGGCCCCCCCACGGCTGGGGCCGGGAACTATCCATGCGTGGGCACGTAGCCGGAAGGAACGATAACGGAAGCAAAGCGATGATTAACAGCAATAACCCAAACACGCCCCCACGGGGCTCCACTCTACTGTCTTTTTACGAAGGAAAAAGGAAAAGAAAGAACAAATCAGGTGCAGCTCGCCTCACACCGGCCTGCAGGGAAGGCTCAAGCTGCCTCCGGGGCTCAGGCAGACTCCCTCTCGCGCTTCACCGAAGCGCGACGGTGGGCAGACACGCTACCACCTCCCAAGTAGGTACGACAGCGTGGAGGCTGACCGCGGCCATCGCTAGAAGAGTCGCCGCCTGAAGAAGAACCGGTGAAGCTTGGGGAACCCTGAGTGCCGCCAATCACGCGAGCGATGTCCTCTCCATCCTCGCCGGGGCTGGGTTCCCGGCCGTGGTCATCGTCCTCAGGGCAGCACCCTGTGCGGCGACCATCTTCCCCAAACACCCTCACGTAGAGGGTGGCATCGCCGTCAAACTTGAAGTGCAGGGTGCACCGATGGCTTAGGCCACGCGCACGGGCAAACGTCTGCCAACCGCGGGTCAAGGCCAGGCTCCCGGCTGCGAAGACCTCCAGTGAAGCCCATGAGGCCCGGCTGCAGCAGCCGTCTGCCTGAAGCCAGAGGCCGCCCGGGGCGCCGGCTGGGAGCTCGTCAATGAGGAAGCAAGGAAGTTGAAGCCGGGTGCTAGTCGGCTCCGCCGACCACACAACGAACTCCGGCAGCACCTCTGGAGCGCGAAAGCACGGCCTAGGGGGACGCGCGACTGAAGCGCGCCCCCCGGCCATAGCAGTCTGCCCGTCACCGTGCTAGAAATAGTCTCCACGGCCACGGGGAGCTGCCGTGGTGGTCACATGATGTTTGCGAGGGCGCCCTCGGCCGCGCTTGAGCGGGGGAGAGGCAGGCTCAACCTGGCGAGCCTTCCCCTTCTCTGCGGCCGAGAACCTCCTCGACAGGGCCATGATGAAGAAGGAGAAGCAAGGGGAATGAACTGGAAGGGCGCGCGCCGATCCGTACTTATAACCGGCGAGGGCCAACCGTCGCCCCCCACGATCGCAGGTAATCATGACCCGCTTTGCATGCAAGGACTTGTCCGATCCGTGCAGTTGCCGAGGCGCCATGGGGAAGTGGAGACGCCCACGTCCAATCAACTGCCACGCGGCGCCCAAGGCCGCAGGCTGTTAGGGCCCGCGGCGCTTCGCACTTGCCCTTTAGCCTCCCTACACGGCCAAGTCCGGGTGCGCCTTGGGCCCGGGGGCTATTGTCGGCGTTCTGGGAACGGGGGTCCCCAGACTTGCCTGCCTACGGCCTGCGGCATGGCTCGAGGAGGGGCCCATCAAGGCCCATCTTCATCAACACAGACCCAAGACCCTCGCGAGGGGTCAAGCCTCGCGGGGCGGACGACATAGAGCTTCCTCAGGCGCGGCCTCATCAGGCTGGCTCGCAAGGAGGCGAAGAGATCAAGGCGGGGTACCTCACGATGTGCCCGTGATGCAAGCCCTGACGACCAAGGGTGCCAGGCGGGCATCAGCCTGTGCAGTGTCCTCCTTTCCTCTTTGGTGCAAAGGGAGCAAGCGCAGGCGAGAGCATCAAGCAAAGGCACCCGTTTCCGTGCAACGAGACCAAGACCAGCCAAACGGCAGGGAGGAAGTCATTGTGGAGCCCAAGCCATCGTCACCACCAGAGCCTTTGGCAGGCGAGGACCAACTTTAGTCAGGATAAGTGTACCAGATGTCCCCCTTCAAAATGGCCAATTGTTGGCGCCCTTCCCGCTCAATATTTGGGAAGAGGCCCAGGGCCTTTGCCTATAAATAGGACTAGCCACCCCCAGGGTAGCAGGGGGGAAATCGGAGAAGAGAGAGAGAGAGAGAAGGGTGACTGAACTCCTCCTAGCACTTCGTCGCCCCAGCCAGGAACAGACCCTCGCGAGGCTGTTCTTCCTTGTATAGCTCATCATCATCAGCCCAAGAGGCAATCCACCACATCACACACTGGAGTAGGGTATTACACCACAACGGTGGCCCGAACCAGTATAAACCCTGTGTCTCTTGTGCTGTTCTTTCCATAGCTTAGATCTTAGCGAGGCGGAGGGGTGCAGGTAGGTAGAAGGCGAAATCTCCGCGCGCACCCCGGTGTTCGAACCTCAAGGGTCTGCGGGAACCCGAAATCCGACAGTTACAAGTTGGTAATCAGAGCCTTCCCCGACCTTAGGAGCCCCCCTGCTTGATCAAATTAGTTGACGAGTTGAGTCTAGAAAAAAATGTTTTGAGTCATTTAGGAATTATATATTGGAGAGTTTAGGAATTCTTTTTACTCCCCAGTCCCTTCATCGCTCTGGTAAGGCATCCTGACGTAGAGTTTTGACTCTTCTCTTCTCAAATTTTCACTAAATTTTTTTTAGGATCACGCGGGTATCTTGGAATCGTTCCGATCGATTTGTGATGAGAACATTGTTCTTGGTGCCTCCTATCATTTAGGGGTTGTGGCAGTGTCCCGGGGAGTTGAGCTCTAAGGTGTTGTCATCACAATTTTATCGTTGCAGTTCTGGAATACCTGAGTTTAGTTTCGCCAACATCGAAAATCTCTTTTATGCAGTTGTTGGTGAGATAACCTCGACGCCACCCAATACTGGGGCGGGAGTTTGGGAGTATTGCCATAACTTGTATAACGGATGCTTTTCGAAGGTTGAGGTAGACGATTTCCAAAGTTTTCTCGGTTATGTGTTGAAGGATGGATACAGCTGGATGTAGGATTTGCTAGATTTGGGTGAGATATTATGCTTCCCCTGTATCCCCAACACCTGATTGCATAACCGGAAAGGTTCGGGAGTTTCATATGTGGGAATTCTTGTATCTATAGTTCTTCTTCCACAGATATTTGGTTTGAGATTGGGTGATCCTTACCGAGTATTCATTCTTGTTCCGTACCTTGTTGATTTTATTCTTCTACATCAATTCTAAGTGGCTTCTCAATTTATGGATATGTGACCATTTCAATTGGAATGCATTCGTTCATTTTGTTTGGATGTGAATACTATATGTTGCAATTTAAACCCATTTGGTTCAGCTTCAATATTTGTCTATCAATGTGCTAATGGATGTCAACCTCTTCAGGATGGCTCCTCCAACGCGCACGACTCCGAATCCTGATCCGCCACCTCCACCTCCTCCTCCGGAGGCATGGCAAGCTTTGATGGCCGCTACCAATGCAAACACGCAGCTGATCATGCAAATTCTTCAAGAGTGCAACCAAGCGAACCAAGGCAACCAAGGCAACAATCAGAATCACTTTGCTACACTCAACCAGTTCCTTGCTAACAAGCCAAATACTTTCAGCAATTGTGTTGAGGCAACTGACGCTGATGATTGGCTCGTGGACTTATGCAAGCATTTCGAGTGCAGTAACGTCAGACCTGAGGACTTTGTCAAGTTCGCTTCCTTCCAACTCAAAGACCAAGCGGCAGAATGGTTTCAGCAGTACAAAGATTCCAGAGGAGGCCGTGTGATTACCTGGGATGAATTCCATCAAGACTTCAAAGCTCATCATATTCCTCAAAGCATGGTTGAAAGCAAGCGTGAGGAATTCCGCAACCTGAAGCAAGGCTCTATGTTTGTCTACGAGTACAACAAGATGTTTCAGAAGCTCGCCCGTTTTGCTAAGCAGGACGTCCCTGACAAGAAGAGCATGATATACCAGTTCAGGGGTGGTCTCAAAGAAGAAATCCAGCTAGCTCTTGTTCTCTTTGAGCCCATGAGGTACGATGAGTTTTACAACATGGCATTGAAGCAAGAGGCTGCTCAACTGAAGTGCGATGCTTCCAAGAAGCGAGTCAGAGATGCTACTCCTTCTTCCTCAACTCAAGTGGCCAAGCAACAGAAGTTTTGGCTTCCCCCTCCTCTGTTCCGTCAGCCGTATCAGCAGAAGAGCAAAGGTGGCAGTGGATCATCCCACCCACCCAACCCTGGCTTTCAGAACAAGACTTCGTCTCAAGCTCCAAGATCGAGTGCTCCATATCACCGTCTGCTTTCAGGGGTCACGTGCAACAAGTGCCAACAGAAGGGTCACTATGCCAACAAATGCTTCAATCAGAGGCGTCTCCCTCCTCCTCCTCCTATGAGATCGGCAAGTACAGCTGTGGTCAAGCATAACCCCAAGCACGCCAAGGTCATTTTGATGAATGCAGCTCAGGCAGAGGACTCGTCAGATGTCATCATGGGTAAACTTCCTGTTAACGATATTCCAGCTAAAGTTCTTTTTGACACCGGTGCATCGCATTTTTCATCTCAAGACCGTTTGCATCTAAGAATGAGTTAGCTTTGCAAGTTTTTCCTAGACCGATAGCAGTTGTCTCTCCCGGTAGGCGCATGAATGCTAACTCCATCGTTCTGGATGTTACTATCACTTTGGGTGACTACAAGTTTCTGTCTTCTCCTATGGTTCTTGGTGACTCGGATATTGATCTTATTCTCGGAATGGATTGGCTTTCTAAGCACAAGGCTCAGCTTGATTGTGCTGCCAGGCAGATTCAATTGACTCATTCGTTTGTGGATGTAATTGTCTTTGTCGCTCGGGATGATACCATCCGTCTGTTTTCTCTCAATGAGAGAGGTGAACTGGATGCCATCTCCCAAATTCCAGTCGTTTGCGAATATCAAGACGTCTTTCCAGAAGAGCTTCCAGGAATGCCTCTGCACCGGCCATTTGAATTAATCATCGATCTTGAGCCTGGCACGGAACCGGTTTCCAAACGTCCTTACAAGCTCGGACCTGAAGAGTTGAAGGAGCTGAAGAAGCAACTCGATATTCTAGAGCGAATGGGTCTCACCCGACCTAGTTCTTCTCCGTGGGGTTGTGGAGTACTTTTTGTGAAGAAGAAGGATGGAACGGACCGACTTTGTGTTGATTACCGTCCATTGAACAAGAAGACTATCAAGAACAAGTACCCACTTCCCAACATCAATGAGCTGTTCGAACAACTCAAAGGTGCCCAAGTATTCTCCAAGCTTGATCTCCGTATGGGCTATCACCAGATTCGAATCCGTGAGCAAGATATTCCCAAGACGGCTTTCAGAACAAGCTATGGTTCATATGAATACACTGTCATGTCTTTTGGCCTCATCAACGCTCCTCCGACTTTCTCTCGCATCATGAACTTCATCTTTAACGCCTACACAAATGACTTCATTTTGGTCTATCTCGATGACATTCTTGTCTTTTCGAAGAACAAGGAAGATCATGCCAAGCACTTGCGTTTGGTGCTCGATAAGCTCAGGGAACATCAATTCTATGCCAAGTTCTCAAAGAGCGAGTTTTGGCTCGATGAGGTTCTTTATCTTGGGCATATCATCTCTGCCAAGGGCATAGCGGTCAATCCTGAGAAGGTGTCTGCAATTGTGAATTGGGAACCACCTCAGAACGTGAAGCAACTCCGCAGCTTCCTTGGTCTCGCAAGCTACTGTCGAAGGTTCGTTGAGAACTTTTCAAAGATCGCGAAGCCTCTTTCAAACCTTCTCCAGAAGCACGTCAAGTACGTTTGGTCTCCGAAATGTGACATCGCTTTCAACACATTGAAAGAGAAATTGGTCACTGCTCCAGTTCTGACTCCTCCTGATGAATCCAAACCGTTCGAGGTCTTCTGCGATGCCTCTCTTCAAGGTCTTGGTGCAGTGTTGATGCAAGAGAAGAAAGTTGTGGCTTATACCTCTCGCCAGTTAAAGCCCAACGAGAAGAACTACCCCACTCATGACCTCGAGTTGGCGGCAGTTGTGCATGCTCTTTTGACTTGGAGACATCTCTTACTGGGAAGAAAAGTGGACATCTTCACTGACCACAAGAGTCTCAAGTACATCTTCACTCAGCCTAATCTCAACCTCACGCAGACTCATTGGGTCGAAATGATTCAAGAGTATAATCCGAGTATCGAGTATACTCCAGGCAAGGCCAATGTGATTGCTGACGGTTTGAGCAGGAAGGCTTACTGCAACAGTCTGATTCTCAAGCCTTACCAACCCGAGCTTTGTGAAGCTTTCCGCAAACTCAATTTGCAAGTTGTTCCTCAAGGTTTCCTCGCCAACCTTCAAGTCTCTCCTACTTTGGAAGATCATATTCGTGAGGCTCAACTTCTTGATGCTATGGTGAAGAAGGTGAAGATTGGGATTACCAAGAGTCAACCCAAGTACAAGTGCTACCACCTTGATGACAAGGATACTCTCTTCTTCGAGGATCGTATTGTTGTTCCCAAAGATGACCTTCGTAAAGTTATTATGAATGAGGCTCACAATTCTCTCCTCTCCATCCACCCTAGGAGTACGAAGATGTATCAGGACCTCAAGCAGGCTTATTGGTGGACTCGAATGAAGCGCGAGATTGCTCAGTTCGTGAATGAGTGTGATGTCTGCAGACGAGTGAAGGCAGAAAACCAAAGAGCAGCTGGTCTCCTCCAACCTCTTGCCATTCCAGAATGGAAGTTTGACCACATTGAGATGGACTTCGTGACTGGGTTTCCAAAGTCCAAGTTTGGCAATGATGCTATATTCGTTGTCATCGACAAACTCACTAAAGTGGCTCACTTTCTGCCTATCAAAGAGTCTATCACTGCAGCTCAATTAGCGGAGCTGTATACCTCTCGGATTGTCTCTCTGCACGGCATTCCACAATTGATCTCTTCAGTCCGTGGCAGCATCTTTACCTCCAAGTTTTGGGATTCTTTTCAGAAGGCCATGGGCACCAACATCCGCTACAGCACAGCATTCTATCCTCAAACTAGCGGTCAAGTCGAGCGTGTCAATCAGATTCTTGAAGATATGCTCAAGGCTTGCGTTATCTCCTTCGGTATGAAGTGGGAAGATTGTCTTCCATATGCCGAATTCTCCTACAACAACAGTTTTCAAGCAAGTTCGGGCAAGGCCCCATTCGAAATTCTGTATGGTAGGAAGCGCCATACTCCTCTTAACTGGTCAGAGACTGGTGAACGTCAACTTCTTGGAAATGACTTGATCACAGAGGCAGAGGAAATGTGCAAAGTCATTCGTGATAACCTCAAAGCAGCGCAATCGCGTCAGAAGAGCTACTATGATAGTAAGCATCGTGATTTGGCTTTCGAGATCGGAGATCATGTGTACCTCCGCGTCTCTCCAATGAAAGGTACTCGTCGCTTCGGTATCAAAGAGAAGCTTGCCCCTAGATACGTGGGCCCTTTCAAGATCTTCAGCAAGAGAGGTGATCTCGCCTATCAACTCGAGCTTCCTTCAAACTTTGCAAATGTGCACAACGTGTTCCATGTCTCTCAGCTCCGCAAGTGCTTCAAGACTCCTGACCGCAGCGCCAACTTCGAAGACATTGATCTCAAAGAAGATCTCTCTTATCGTGAGCACCCAGTTGCTATTCTTGAAGAGACTGAATGCAAGACTCGCAATAAGTCAATCAAATTCCTCAAAGTCAAGTGGTCACACCACTCCGACCGTGAAGCCACCTGGGAACGCGAGGATCACCTCCGTTCTGAGTACCCGGCGTTCTTCCAGTCCTAGATCTCGGGGCGAGATCCTTTCGTAGTGGTGGAGTGTTGTAACACCCCGGATGTAATTTACCTTATATGTATCCCAACTCTTGCCGTTTCCGGCACTAAGTTATTTTATTTCCTCGGGTTCGGGTTTTTGCCTCCGTGTGTTGTTGCCTTTGTCATGCATTGCATATCATGTCATCATGTGCATTGCATTTGCAAACGTGTTCGTCTCATGCATTCGAGCATTTTCCCTGTTGTCCGTTTAGCATACCGGCGCTCCTATCTCCTCCGGTGGTACTTTCTACCTCTTTTCGTGTGTGGGGGTTAAACATTTCAGGATTGGACCAAGACTTGCCAAGCGGACTTGGTTTACCACCCGTAGACCGCCTGTCAAGTTTCGTGCCATTTGGACTTCGTTTGATACTCCAACGGTTAACTGAGGGACCGAGAAGGCCTCGTGTGTGTTGCAGCCCAACACCCTTCCAATTTGACCCAAAACCCACCTAAACCCTCTTCATAATCTAGAGCGTTCGATCACGATCGCGTGGCCGAAAACCTTGCCTCATTTGGACTCCCCTAGCTCCCTCTATGCCTATATATAGATCCCCTCCCGAAATTTTCGGGTCTTCTTCCCCCTAACCCTAGAAAAGATCCATCTCCGCCGCCGGACAACATCCGCCTCCTCCAGACACCTCACCACCGCCAACCGGGGCGCGCCACGTGGCGAGTGGCGCCCCACATCCCCGCCTCAGCGCCTGCGGCCCGCCGAGCCCGCTCGGGGTCCCCGCGGCCCACGTCGCCCCGCTGCCTCCATCCCGCACGCACCACCTCTCCCTCGCGCCCGGCCACCGAGCTGCCCCGAGGCATCGCCGGCGGCCGCCACGCAACACGCCGGCCGGAGCCAAGCTCTGCCGCGTCCGGCCCGTGCCTCCTCCACCGTGCCACCGCGCCGCCACCGTTCGCCTCCTCCCCGCCTCCTCGTCGCCGGCGCACTCCGGCCTCTCCTCCTCCTCGTCGCGCCAAGTCCGGCGACCTCTCCTCCCCGGTGAACAGGAACTTTGGCCGACGAACCTCGAACGGCGTGCGCGCTCAGATCCAGATCCGCTGCTACAGTGAAACCCTAGGGGCTGACCCTGTTTTTCCCCTAAGTCTGCATATTTTTTGGCATTGTTCATCATGTCGTTACTCCGCATCCGTAGCTCTGTTTTGCGCGTGTAGCATATCAAAATGTTCGTCTCAGAGAGTAAATCATTTCATCTCATTGCATTTTCATTTGAGCTCACCTTGATGCTCGAAATGCTGTTGGAAAAGAGCTATTTGAGATAATTGTCAGATCTGCTGCACCAAATAGCTATTTGTCATTTTTTCCACGATTAATGTGTGCATGATATTCTCCTGAGTTATACATGAGTTTTGTTATATGCCATTCCATCTTTACAGAGGTTCTTACCATGTATTTTTGTGATATGTGTGGTGACAAGCTTGAAAAGTAGTGCATTCGTTAATGCTGCTTTCAGGGACTTAGAATTTCACAAGTCCTTGATCTGATTTTATCAATATGCCATATGTTCATGTTGTTTCCTAGTGATCCGTGCCTCTTTTGAGGATGATCAGCAAGGATGAGTTGTTAACATTGTGGTTCTCTATCCATCCATGTCTTTGTTTGCAATTATGGAGCAACCTAGCTTGAGTCAATCGAGCTCTACTTTTGCTATTTCGTGAATCCTGGCAGATTGTTTACTTGTTAGCGATTTTTCCGAGGATGTTGTTGTTGATCCTTGCATGCTATGTTGTTGTTCTTGCCATGTCTAGCTTCTATAATATGTATTCTTGATGGGTGTATGCTTAGTTTTTCATGCCTTGCTCTGTAGTGAGTGCATTGAGCTCATGAACATGCCTACTCGTTAACATATTTGCATGCTCCAGTTTTTCACTAAGTCTGTAATCTGATTATGTTTTTGCCATGTTGACATGCTTGCCATTGTATTTTCTGATCCATTTTGGCTCAAGATCACTAAGGGACTTTTGTTAAGTGCTTTGAGTAGCTTCCTGCCCTGCCTTGCTTTGCCATGTTAAGTTCCTGTAGCATATAGTTTTCATGCTCCAAAGTGTGCTACCTGATGTGAAATTCCAGACTTGTGTTAATTTCACTAAGTCTAAAACCTGCTTATCGTTCGCATTTTTGTCATGCTTGTTTGAACCTGTTAATGGATGAATTGGCCGTAGCTCAGTGTTTATCTTTTGTCAAGCATTATGAGTGTATCCCTTCCATGTATTTTTTTTGTCTTGTTTGAGTGCTGTAGCATATTTAACTTGATGCATTTAGATGGCTACTTGCTGTTTATCGCAGACCGGTGCCATATTTATTTTGCTTGCCATTTGCAAACCGTGCGTCCGATTCTTGTGATCTTTATATCGATTTCAACCGAAATCACCTCACCTTTCCAGTGGCACTCTTGGATTTCTATGTTGAGGCCAGGTTCAATCATTCCTTGTCAAATCTTGCATATACATCACTTATCGCATCCCGCATAGCATACCATGTTTGCATCATGTTGTTCGAGCCTTGCACGTGGTTGATTGTGTTCCTTTTGCTTGTTTTGTCTTGTTTGGGAAGAGCCAGGAGACGAGTTCGCTAACGAGGAGCACGTTGAGTTGGCTTACAAGGATCCAGTCATCTCTGACAACTTTCCAGGCAAGATGATCATACCCTCGAAATCACTTCTATCTTTGATTGCTAGATGCTCGCTCTTTTGCTATGCCTATACTACGATGCCTACCACTTTCTTATCATGCCTCCTAAATTGCCATGTCAAACCTATAACCCACCATGTCCTAGCAAACTGTTGATTGGCTATGTTACCGCTTTGCTCAGCCCCTCTTATAGCGTTGCTAGTTGCAGGTGAAGATTGGAGATCGTTCCTTGTTGGAACATTGTTTATTTTTGGGATACCACTATATTATCTTTTTATCTTAACACATCTATATACTTGCTAAAGGGTGTAAGGCTCGGCCTTTTGCCTAGTGTTTTGTTTCACTCTTGCTGCCCTAGTTTCCGTCATATCGGTGTTATGTTACCAGATTTTGCGTTCCTTACGCGGTTGGGTGATAATGGGAACCCCTTGACAGTTCGCCTTGAATAAAACTCTTCCAGCAATGCCCAACTTTGGTTTTACCATTCGCCACCTAGCCTCTTTTTCCCTTGGGTTCTGCGGACTCAAGGCTCATCTTTATTTAAACCCCTGGGCCAGTGCTCCTCTGAGTGTTGGTCCAACCTGTCAGTTGCCGGTGGCCACCAGGGGCAACTCTGGGCTAGCCTACCCGTACCTTGGACAATCCGGTGTGCCCTGAGAACAATATATGTGCATCTCCTATCGGGATTTGTCGGCACATTCGGGCGGTGTTGCTGGTTTAGTTTTACCCTTGTCTAGGGTGTCTTGTAGAACCGGGATGCCGAGTATGATCGGAATGTCTCGGGAGAAGGTATATCCTTCGTTGACCGTGAGAGCTTGTGATGGGCTAAGTTGGGACTCCCCTGCAGGGATTTGAACTTTCAAAAGCCGTGCCCGCGGTTATGGGCAGATGGTAATTTGTTAATGTCCGATTGTAAATAACATGAACCTTAACTTAATTAAAATGAATGAACTGCGTGTGTTACCGTGATGCTCTCTTCTCGGCGGAGTCCGGTAAGTGAACACGGTGTTGGAGTAATGTTTACCGTAGGTTGTTCTATAGTTCTTCGTTCGTGCTTTGCCTTCTCTTCTTGCTCTCTTTTGCAAACAGGTTAGCCACCATATATGCTAGTCGCTTGTTGCAGCTCCAAATATTAACTTGCCTTACCTATAAGCTTAAATAGATTTGATCATGAGGGTGCAAGATTGCTGAGTCCCCGTGGCTCACAGATTACTTCCAAACCAGATGCAGGGACCGATGACTCCGTTCCAGATGATGCGCTTGAGCTCAAGTGGGAGTTCGACGAAGACTCACGCCGTTACTATGTGTCTTTCCCTGATGATCAGTAGTGGTGCCCAGTTGTGGCGATTGGGACCGTGTTGCATGTTGGGGTTGATCTTTTATTTTGGTACTATAGTCAGACCATGAGTGCATTGGATGATTGTAATGTTATTTATGTATTTGTGTGATGTGGCGAGTGTAAGCCAACTATGTACCTTTTTCCCCTATTATCTATTTACATGGGTTGTTTATGAAGATTACCTTACTTGCGACACTGCTTTCAATGCGGTTATGCCTCCAAGTCGTGCTTCGACACATAGGAGATATAGCCACATCGAGGGCGTTACATAAATCTTCTGAAATTATGGCTGATACGTCTCCGACGTATCTACTTTTCCAAACACTTTTGCCCTTGTTTTGGACTCCAACTTGCATGATTTGAATGGAACTAACCCGGACTGACGTTTTTTCAGCAGAATTGCTATGGTGTTATTTATGTGCAGAAACAAAAGTTCTCGGAATGACCTGAAACTTCACGAAATATCTATTCGGAAATAATAAATAATCCTTGCAAAAGATGAAGACCAGGGGGCCCACCACCTGTCCACGAGGGTCGGGGGCGTGCCTGCCCTCCTAGGGCGCGCCCCCTACCTTGTGGGCCCCCTGGAGCTCCTCCGACCTCAACTCCAACTCTATATATTTGCTTTCAGGGAGAAAAAAAATCAGAGAGAATGATTCATTGCGTTTTACGATACGGAGCCGCTGCCAAGCCCTAAAACCTCTTGGGAGGGCTGCTCTGGTGTCCGTTCGGGGCTCCGAAGAGGGGAATCCGTCGCCATCGTCATCATCAACCATCCTCCATCACCAATTTCATGATGCTCACCGCCATGCGTGAGTAATTCCATCGTAGGCTTGCTGGACCGTGATGGGTTGGATGAGATTTATCATGTAATTGAGTTAGTTTTGTTAGGGTTTGATTCCTAATGTCCACTATGTTCTGAGATTGATGTTGCTATGACTTTGCTATGCTTAATGCTTGTCACTAGGACCCGAGTGCCATGATTTGAGATCTGAACCTATTATGTTTTCATCAATATATGAGAGTTCTTGATCCTATCTTGCAAGTCTATAGTCACCTATTATGTGTTATGATCCGTTAACCCCGAAGTGACAATAATCGGGATACTTACCGGTGATGACCGTAGTTTGAGGAGTTCATGTATTCACTATGTGTTAATGCTTTGGTCCGGTACTCTATTAAAAGGAGGCCTTAATATCCCTTAGTTTCCGTTAGGACCCCGCTGCCATGGGAGGGTAGAACAAAAGATGGTATGCAAGTTCTTTTCCATAAGCACGTGTGACTATATTCGGAATACATGCCTACATTACATTGATGAACTGGAGCTAGTTCTGTGTCACCCTATGTTATGATTGTTACATGATGAACCGCATCCGGCATAATTCTTCATCACTAATTCATTACCTACGAGCATTCCATATATTGTTCTTCGCTTATTTACTTTTCCGTTGCTATTGCTATCATCACTACAAAATACCAAAAACATTACTTTTGCTACCGTTACCTTTTACTACCGTTACCACTAATATCATATTACTTTGCTACTAAATACTTTGCTGCAGATATTAAGTGTCCAGATGTGGTTGAATTGACAACTTAGCTACTAATACTTGAGAATATTCTTTGGTTCCCCTTGTGTCGAATCAATAAATTTGGGTTGAATACTCTACCCTCGAAAACTGTTGCGATCCCCTATACTTGTGGGTTATCAAGACTATTTTCTAGCGCCGTTGCCTGGGAACATAGCTCTATGCTTTGAGTCACTTGGGATTTATATCTGCTTATCATTATGAAGAACTTGAAAGATCCAAGAACCAAGATTTATCCTTCAACTATGAAGGGAGGTAAGGAACAACTATCTAGCTCTGCACTTGATTCACCTTCTATTTTGAGTAAGCTTCCGTCACCTAAACCTGCTTCTGCTATTCGTTCTGATATGTCGCATGTTATTGATGAAGACACTTCTGCTATGCATGATACTTATGATGAAACTACTTCTATGCTTGATACAACTGTGCCACTTGGTGAATTTCTTGATGAACAACTTGCTAGGGTTAGAGAGAATGAGAATATTGAATCTGATAATATTGATGGAAGTGATGATGAAGACTCACCTGTTATTCCTGAGGGTTATGTTTTTGAAAAAGAAGTTGCTTTAGCTATTTTAGCTTGCAAAGATAGATATGAACTCAAGAGGTTATTAGCTAAATGGAAGCAGCAATCTCTTAATGCTAGAATAAAACCTGACCCTACTTTTGCTACTTCACCTATCTGTGTTACTGATAAGGATTATGAATTCTCTGTTGATCCTGATATAATTACTTTGGTTGAATCTGATCCTTTTCATGGCTACGAATCTGAAACTGTTGTTGCACATCTTACTAAATTAAATGATATAGCCACCCTGTTCACTAATGATGAGAGAACTCGCTACTTTTATATCCTTAAAATATTTCCGTTCTCATTAAAGGGTGATGATAAGATATGGTTTAATTCTCTTGATCCTGGTTGTGTGCGTAGTCCCCAGGCAGTGAAGCAGGGAGGTTCAGGAAGTGATGGACTTGGCGGCGGCGGGATCCGGGCGAAGAGGGCCATGGCGCGACGCGGGCGCTGGAACGGGTCTACGCAGGGGGGCGGCCATGCTCGCTCGAACCGGATGAAGCAGAGGCGACGGCGAGGGACTTGGTGCGGGGTCGTGGGGCTCCGGCAGCAGGGAGGCGCGTCCATGGCGAGGCAGGGGCGCGGACGATGCGGAGACAGCCAGATCCGGGCGGCGTCGCCCCTGGCAAGAACTTGGCGGCGGAGGTTCCTTGTTGCGGCAAGTACAGGGAGAGAGAGATGTGAGAGAGAGCGTTAAGGAAGGGAGAAAGACAGGGGAGGAGAGCAGCGGGACGAGGCCGGCCCTGGACGTTGTTGCCGACGGCGGGGTTGCCAGAGGGCACAACCTGCGGGTTGGTCGCCGGCTCGGGCAGAAGAGCTCGTCGACTCGCGTGAGGGTTGCGGGCACGGGGCGGCCCGGCCTCGGGAACCAGAGGAGGCGCACAGGGAGGAGCTGCTGGAGGACGAGGAGGTGGCACGTGAGGTGAAGCTCAAGGCGCTCCTCGATGCGTGGCTGGACTGCGGAGAAGATCAGTGGAAGGCGCTGTGGTTGGGCAGATTAGTGGATCTGGAGGGATCCCGAGGAAGGAGAGGACTGACAATGGGGGGTGAGGGGATTTGTTGGATGGGACAAGACTCCTAAATTTTAGGGTTTTGTCTGGTTATATAGGTAGGGGATTAGATGTTAGACTATTTGGTCCCTCCGATAAAAATCGGACGGTCCGAGATGAATAGGTTAGGTAGCCCAATAAACACAACAGAGATGTTCTGTAGACGTTTGGGGATGATCCGGATCCAACGGTGACGACTGCCCGGGTCGGGTTCGGGTAAGTTTTCGGACACGCGCGAGGGGTCAGTTGGAACTTGGGCTGTGAAGAAGGCCTCGGTCTGAGAGGAGAGAAGAGAGAGAGAGACCCGACGACTGTTTCCGGAGACCGAAAACGTACGATGTTAGACCGACTATAATGCCGCTATAGTTATCCGTTGGAGCATCAAACGGACTCCGAATGCGATGAAACTTGGCAGGCGGTCTACCGACAACATAACAACACCGCATGCCAACTTTCTACCCATTCCGAGAACATTTTCCAGCCACTTAGAAAATACTATTTCGGGCATGCCGCGGGCGCGTGCAAGTGTGTCTGGGCTCAGAACGGAGAATGGACGGAACTGGGGGAACCCGGACGGATGCAAGTTTTGAAAACATGATGATGCAATGCGGATGATGACATGGTGTCGGTGTCAAAACCGGCGGATCTCGGGTAGGGGCTCCAAAACTGTGCGTCTAGGCCGGATGGTAACAGGAGACAAGGGACATGAAGTTTTACCCAGGTTCGGGCCCTCTCGGTGGAGGTAAAACCCTACGTCCTGCTTGATTAATATTGATGATATGGGTAGTACAAGAGTAAATCTACCACGAGATCAAGGAGGCTAAACCCTAGAAGCTATCCTATGGTATGATTGTTGATGTGTACCTTGTCCTACGGACTAAAACCCTCCGGTTTATATAGACACCGGAGAGGGTTAGGGTTACACAAAGTCGGTTACAATGGTAGGAGATCTTCATATCTGTATCGCCAAGCTTGCCTTCCACGCCGAGGAAAGTCCCTTCCGGACACGGGACGGAGTCTTCAATCTTGTATCTTCATAGTCCAGGAGTTCGGCTGAAGGTATAGTCCGGCTATCCGAACACCCCCTAATCCAGGACTCCCTCAGTAGCCCTTGAACCAGGCTTCAATGATGACGAGTCCGGCGTGCAGATTGTCTTCGGCATTGCAAGGCGGGTTCCTCCTCCAAGTACTCCATAGAAGATTTTGAACACGAAGATAGTGTCCGGCTCTGCAAAATAAGTTTCCACATATTGCCATAGAGAGAATAATATTTACACCAATCTAATCTGCTGACGTATTCCGTAGCATGTCACACCATGGTCAAGCCTTTATCCGAGTCGTTTCATTATCCCACCTCAGCGCGTCATGCGAGGCGGTTTCCTTGGCACGTCTTGTTAAAGCAGAGATCGTGTCTCCTTATCCCGGGATTCTCATCAATACGGGCGTGGGTAACCCAACCGCTTCTAGGACTCCTAGATTATAGGCATGTCCAAACGGACACAAAGAGGACGCTTGATATTCACCCTCTTTATAAAAGGGACAAGGCTTTTATTTTTCCCTCCCGTGCTCAATCGAATCCTTCCCCCACCTCAAGCTCAAACGCACGAAGTTCAGGTCAGGCGCCCCGAACCTTCAGTCATGTCCAGATCTAGCCTTCAAGGCGGATGGATGCCTTCCACCGTCATGGAAGAAGACATCAAGAAGTTGAGGGAGGCCAGATATCTGACCACCGAGATTTTGCATCGGCTACCTCCCCGAGGGCTGGCCGTCCCCACCCCCGAACCCAACGAGAATGTCGTGTTCGTTTCCCACTTCCTCCAAGGCCTAGGCCTTGCCCTGGATCCTTTCATCAGGGGTTTGATGTTTTACTACGGGCTAGATTTTCATGATCTAGCTCCGGACTCCTTTCTTCATATCACAACATTTATTATCGTGTGCGAGGCCTTCCTCCGGGTTACCCCTCACTTTGTCCTATGGCGCAAGACCTTTGAAGTGAAGCCGAAGCTGGTCGAGGGGCAACATGCAGCGTGTGGAGGTGCCTCAATACGCAAGATGACGGGAGCTCCATGGCCCAAAGGTTCCATCCCAGAGGTGTTTGAATTGTGGCAACAAGAGTGGTTCTACATCACGGCTCCTAGAAGTGCCAAGTGGGTGGCCCCCCCCCTGTTTTCCGCTCGGGCCCCCCACCACAGCTGATGTCATGGATCAGCAGAGGTTTGAGCTGGGGTCCAGTCAAGGACGTGCCTATACTGCAAGGCTGCATTCGAGATCTCTTCAATGGAGATTTCAGTTTGGTTGCGGTGATACAGGTTATGCTGGTTCGTCAAGTCCAGCCTTGCAAATGCCGGCCTCTATGCTTGTGGGAGTTCAATCCCGAGGGACCGCATGCCATTCAAAATTTTCTAGGCCTGACGCACGAGGAGATGTACAAGTCGTTCTTCGGACCTCAGACGGAGTGTCCGGAAATCACCGAGGACGTGGGCCTGAGTAGTAACCGCACCGCCGAACAGGTAAGGCATCTTCCGGCCGAACATACTTTCTCTACTTTGTTACGAAGTTATTTCTGAGAGTTTGCTTTTTGACCAGGACTGGCTAACAAAGGCGAAGTTGATTCGGTGTTCGGGCCCCCTCCCTGAGGGTTTGGAAAATCCGGTATTGGAAAAGATGCTCCAGACCGCACCTTGCCCGGAGCCCTTGAAGGAAGATACTATGGAGGATAATGCGGGCAGACGCGGGCCCCCAACGCTGCCCATTCTAGCCGAGGGAGCGAGCGTCTCCATGAGGGAAGGCGGCCAGAAGAGGAAAAGGACCGCGCCCAGGGATTCGGAAGCCGAAGCTTCCAAACGGGAGAAGAAGTCTCCCACAGAGGGTCCCACCTTGGGGGGCGCTATTGCCGCACAAAGTCCGTGGGGGGATCAATTCTCCCACGAGTCGTAAGTGACCCGAAATACCTTTAATAGTACAGATATGCCATTTTTTTCTTCTGAGAAAATAACCACGACATATATTTTGCAGTTCGGGCCTTAGCCCCTCTCAAATGAGCTCATCTTCGGGGGATCTTCTTCCAGAGATGATGGAGAGTGAAACGCCTCCTCCGGACTCCTCCGCTCCAGAAGCGGGCGACCCTGAAGTGTTGTCGCGGAGGGCCTCTCCGAGTCCGGTGAGGCCAGAAGATAATCCCATTGACCCTCGAGGCTCCCAGTGTCCGGCTCCCGAAGGGAGCAGACAAAAGAGTCCGGCCCCGTCTAGTGTGCGATCGAATGTTCTGAGGGAGTTGGTGGGGCGAGCAGCCATCTCAGATGAACACCGTGTGATGATGAATACAGTGATGGAGAGAATATCATCCGCCGAAAGCAGATTGCATGAAGCTTTTATGAGTCTACTGACAGGCTTTGAGGTACGTAAAAGAATGTATCATAATCCTGCACATGCTAGGTGTGCCCTGTGTAGATAGTAGCCCCTGAGACTCTGGTTGTCGTCGGAAACGGCAACCAACAGAGGATCATATTTCCAGGAAATAACCATACTGCCTTTATGCGCAGGTGATGGAAGCTCCGGTGTCTAGCCGGACTAGCGAGTTTGCCCATTTAGAACGGCAGTTGGATGCGGCAGACACCGACATCAAGCTTGTTAACAAAAGGCTTGACGAGGCACAGGGTAAGTGCCAATATCTGGTAAACGCCACATAGGAAGAGCAGCATGATGCCAATATCTTAAATATGTTGTGACTGCAGATGGAGCTGCCACTGTTGAAGCCTTGCGGGTAGAACTTGCCCGAGCCAAGGAACAAGCGAGGTTAGGTAATGCGGCTGCTGTGAAGGCAGCCGAAGAGTTGCAAGCCGAGAAGGCCGCGCATGGTGAGACCTGAGACAAGATGGCCAGGATGGCTATAGAATTAAAAGCCACCGCCGACCGTTGTCGGGTTCTTGAAAAGGAAAACCAAGCGAAGGCATCGGACCTTGAGAAGGCAGCAGGTCCTTGACGTGGTGCCGCGCATTGATGCGATGAGGAGGTCGGCGTGCATAGAGGGCGAACAGATGGCCTTTGCCCGTGTTAAGGCATATTGGGCGGAAATGGATGCTACCAATGTTGCAGCGCGGGATTCGGCTATAGGTCGAAAGGCTGCCGAGCACTACTTCGAAGAAGTTCTTGAGGGTGCCCGTTTGATAGAGACCCAGTGCTCAAAAAATATTATGTTTGAGTGATATGTAATCTCATTGTAAGAGAAATGCATTTATAAATTTTTATAAGGCTATTTTTATACTTTTGCCTGAAAGTAATATGATGCCTCCTGGGCGACCGTTTATGTATACATGTGTATAACCTGAAAGATTGCAGCCGTCGGCTTCAACCCTCACGCATATGATGCGGAGGTGCTCGCAAAAACACGCATTCACACTTAACCCAATGTCTTGGTCCTATTAAGGAGGTGATAGCGGAGTGAGCAAGGCAACCGGACTATAATGCTTTAGCACTTTCACTTAGCCATAGGAGTTTGACAGTGGGGCTACTAGATAGCCCCTGGTGGCTCCGCACTCTCCCGATCTCAGGGTGCGTACATGCCTGGCCGGGAAACGGCCCT
Source organism: Triticum aestivum (assembly GCF_018294505.1). NCBI lineage: Eukaryota > Viridiplantae > Streptophyta > Magnoliopsida > Poales > Poaceae > Triticum > Triticum aestivum. Next base: position 277,601,167 of record NC_057803.1, on the reverse strand, counting down.
TCGTTAAGGCGGAGGAATTCTAAAATTCCCACAGGTCATCGAGTGGTTGACCAGTCTCACGCTATATCATGACAGTCAGTTTTTGGCTTTCTCTACTGAGGTGCTCGTCCGGATGAACCAGGGCACAATCGCAGTAGTTCTCCTGGTGCTACCTTAGCCAGCAAGGCAGAATGTAAGACAACAAAACACAGGAGCCGGGCAAACCCAACATTTGACCAAAGACAATGATTCGAAGCTGATGCATATAGGGCCAAACTCGCGACGCCGAACACTCCCTAAGGTATTCGGTCTTTGTGGTATAAACCGGGCCTTAATAGTGGCCTTTGTAAGAAGCCCCGTGTGTCCAGGTACGTGCATTGTTCTGGCGTGGCCACATGCCAAGATGTCAGCATCCTTCTCAACAGTGGATATGTATCAACAAGAGACAGTAAAAAGGTTTATGCAGGGTCTTAATCTAAAAAGAATCCTTGGAGCAGGTCCCTGCTGCATGTCTGCGCCTGTGTCTCCATTGTGCCGTATCCTGGACGGGTGTAGCACGATGATCGTCTGTAAAAGAGAGGAAGTTAAGTGAAAAGGTTGTCGTGCAAAAGGATGGTTTTCAAAGAAACCATGTATAATTCAGGATGATAAGAAATTGCCACTTGTCTGCGCGCGTTGAGCCCCTTGTATTGACAAATAGGGGTGTGACCACTTATTTCCATATAAATAGCGGCGCCGGACTTGATTAGTTGTATCTGAGGTCTTGACGACCTATTGGATGCTTTCGCTTGTCCGGGCGCCTTTAGATCGCTTGATATTTCCGTGCACTGTAATGATGCCACGTGGACCGGGCATCTTGAGTGTGAGGGAGGCGTAGTGTGGTATTGCGTTAAAGCGAGCGAAAGCTTCGCGTCTGAGCAGTGCTTGATAGCCACTTTGAAACGGAGCGATGTGGAAAGTTAAATGCTCACAACGAAAGTTATCGGGGGAGCCGAATGTAACTTGTAGTAGGAGGGAGCCCGTACAATGAGCCCCTGGGCCTGGCGTTACTCCTTTAAAGGTAGTATGCTATGGCGAATTTGTGTTGGGTCTAACCCCATCCCGCGGATTGTATCCTAATATATTAGGTTTAGGCTACTGCCGCCATCCATCAAGTCCCTTGTGAAGTGATATCCGCCAATTATTGGGTCTAATACCAGGGAAGCCCATCCTGCGTGTCGGATACTTGCTGAGTAATCGTGATGGTTGAAAGTGATAGGTTGAGATGACAAGTGACAGGACTTCGTGGTGACAGGCACTTGGGTATACTTTCCTGGGAGTGCCGCCTTGTTTTTTCCCTTGATTACGTGTAACACGTTTACTGTTTTGACTTTTGGTGGAAATTGCTTTTGCTCCCCCGTGTCTTGCTTGGGGGCTCGTCCTCGTCTTCACTTGGTGTATCCTCCCCCTTGTGTACGGTGTTGAGCTTGCCGGACTGCTTGAAGACCCAACATTCTCTATGGGTATGATTAGCAGGTTTACCAGGGGTACTATGAATCTGACATACTTGGTCCAGAATTTTGTTGAGGCTGGACAATTCATCCCTGGTGCCTTTAGGGGCCGGCTTTTGTCCTGGCCGAGAGCTTTTGAATTTGGCATTTACTGTCGTGCCCTTCGTGTTGTCTTCTTTATTCCGGTGTTTGTTCTTGCTGTTGCGCCGTGATTTCCCGTTTCCATATCTAACTTCAGATGTACTGGGGTCGCTAGTGCTGCATCTAGCTAGCCAGCTATCCTCTCCCACGCAAAAGCGGGTCATGAGGTTTGTTAATGCGGCCATCGTTCTCGGCTTATTTTGGCCGAGGTTTCTGGCGAGCCATTCGTCACGGACGCTATGCTTGAAAGCCGCTAAGGCTTCGGCGTCCGGACAGTCGACAATCTGGTTCTTTTTAGTAAGAAACCTGTTCCAAAGCTTTCGGGCTGACTCTCCAGGCTGTTGAGTTATATGACTCAAATCGTCCGCATTCGGAGGTCGGACATAAGTCCCTTGAAAATTTGCCTGAAAGGCGTCTTCGAGCTCTTCCCAACTTCCAATGGAGCTTTCGGGGAGGCCTTTGAGCCAGTGACGAGCTGGCCCTTTGAGCTTGAGGGGTAGGTACTTGATGGCATGGAGATCATCTCCTCGAGCCATATGGATATGAAGGATGTAGTCCTCAATCCAGACCCCAGGGTCTGTTGTTCCGTCGTATGCCTCTATGTTTACGGGCTTGAATCCCTCTGGAAATTTGTGGTCCAACACCTCATCAGTGAAACATAGGAGGTGTGCGGCACCCGTGTAGCTGGGTGTATCGCGTTGTTCGGATGTTTGTTGTGTTGCATTGTATGCTGGGGCGCGCTTGTGTGGTCCATAGATGGATCTTGTTGCACCGTTCTTTGGGTCCGAGCCCTCGCATTGGTTGCATGTTGTATGGTGAGCGGCATTGTATGCCGCTCTGTGTTGGTAGAGGGGTCGTCCATCTGACCAGGTGGCTGCTTTGATATTTGGTTGTGGGGGGTCTGAGGCCTCCTCATAGAATTTGGGTAGCAGCTTCCGCTTTGGGTAGCTCTTGTAGGGGCGATTGTCGCCGTACCTTGCTGTTGTGTTGAGTATTTTACTCCATCTGATTTGGAGTGTGTCTTGCGCGGCCTTGAGCCTTTCCTTCTGCTTTCTCAGACTCCTCGTGGTGGCAACAAGCCTTTTACGGGCAGTCTGCTGCTCCGGGTGCCTGTCCGGCGTTATGTCGTCCGGACCATGATCCTTGATAGGATTTGTTTGTTCGGTTTGATTATCCGGATTGCCGTTGTCCGGCAGTGGTTGGCCCTGCTCCAGCGCTGGGTCTGTGTGATCGCTCTTTCTGTCGGGCAGAATTTGGGGTGGCGCTTGCGTCGCCGCTTTGACTGCTTTTCGAGGGAACAAGCCTTCGGTGCGTCCTTCCACTCCTCGTCGTCATCTTTTGGTGCGTCCACCATGTATACGTCATATGACGAGGTGGCCTTCCAGGGCCCAATAGGCACTGGTTCTTCATTGTCTCCTTCATCGGCATCCATACCATCAATGTCTTCGGAGTCGAGGTCGAGCATGTCGGTTAAATCGTTGACGGTGGCTACAAAGTGGGTGGTGGGTGGGCTTTGAATTTCTTCATCGTCTGTATCCCACTCTCGCTGACTGAAGTCCGGCCAGGGCTCTCCTAATAAAGAGAGAGACTTTAGTGATTTCATAATATCGCCGAAGGGCGAGTCCTGAAAGATGTCCGTGGCAGTAAACTCCATGATCGGCGCCCAATCCGATTCGATCAGCAGAGGCGCGAATGGTTCAGAGTCCGGAGAGGAGTCCGGCTCCTTGGAATCATGAGTTTCACGGAGTGCGAGGCTGGTGTTCGGCTCAATCGCCGTTAAGATCGCAGCCCCCGAGGCGGCGTCCAACCATCGGTCCTCGATCGGTGCGGTTGGTTCCGAATTAAGGGTCGAAGCTGATGCGGGTGCGGCCTCCAGGGCACTGTTCGGTGGCAGAGCTAGATCATGCTCGTCGGGACAGTGCGACACGCTCGGCACTGGCTCGAATCCGTCAAAGATCAAGTCCCCACGGATGTCAGCCGTGTAGTTTAAACTTCCAAATCTGACCTGACAGCCAGGGGCGTAGCTTTCGATCTGCTCCAGACGGCCAAGTGAATTGGTCCGTAGTGTCAAGCTGCCGAAGATGAAGATCTGTTCGGGGAGGAAGGTCTCACCCTGGACTGCATCACTATTGATGATTGTAGGAGCCATCGAGCCTGACGGCGATGACACAGAGGAACTCTCAATGAAAGCACCAATGTCGGTGTGAAAACCGGCGGATCTCGGGTAGGGGGTCCCGAACTATGCGTCTAGGCCGGATGGTAACAGGAGAAAAGGGACACAAAGTTTTACCCGTGTTCGGGCCCTCTCGATGGACATAAAACCCTACGTCCTGCTTGATTAATATTGATGATATGGGTAGTACAAGAGTAGATCTACCACGAGATCGAGGAGGCTAAACCCTAGAAGCTAGCCTATGGTATGATTGTTGATGTGTACCTTGTCTTACGGACTAAAACCCTCCAGTTTATATAGACACCGGAGAGGGTTAGGGTTACACAAAGTCGGTTACAATGGTAGGAGATCTTCATATCCGTATCGCCAAGCTTGCCTTCCACGCCAAGGAAAGTCCCTTCCGGACACGGGACGGAGTCTTCAATCTTGTATCTTCATAGTCCAGGAGTCCGGCTGAAGGTATAGTCCGGCTATCCGAACACCCCCTAATCCAGGACTCCCTCACATGGCAAGATGCAACACGCAAGCGAAAGACAAGGCAACAACAGCGAATAACTGGAAGACACCTGGCGCAATGGTCTCGGGGCGTCACAGATGACCTCTACAAGTACTCGCTGGACTGCATCGCCGAGATCGTCAGCGTTGGGGGAGAGGCCCTTGCGCTGTCTCGCTCGCTGCCTCCCCCGCACCCTCTCACGGGCGACGTGGCCCACGGCGCGCCTCCTTCACCTCCTAGGAAGGATATCATCCCCGAGCCAAGGCATGAGGCACCATGGCGTGACCCGCCGCGCAGGCCGCCGGCGTGCGATGAGGAAAGCTGCTAGGTGGTGCAGCAGCCCCTGTGGCGGTGGTGCGCGAGCACCAAGATCAGACTCTACCTCCATGGCGGGCCTCGGTGAGTGCGGTAGGATGCCGTGCGTTCATCCCGGAGCTGCGTCGCGTCATCTGGCCAAGGAAGTTCAAGCAAGACCTGCCTCCACGCTACGACGGTACCCCCGACCCTGCCGAGTTCCTGCAGCTCTACGAGCTGAGCATCGAGGTGCCCAACGGCATGAAAAGGTCATGGCTACTGGTTTCCGATGGCCCTTAAGGATGGCACATGCTCGTGGCCCCTGAACCTCCCCATAGGATCAATCTCCTCCTGGGACGAAATGCGAGAGCGCTTCATCTCCAACTTCCAAGGCACCCACGACCGCGCCCCCGCCATGGGCGTCCTGTGGTGCATCAAGCAAAAGCCAGGGGAGACCTTGCACAAATACATCCAGCGCTTTGCCAATGTTCACCTCAAGATTCCCATGGTGTGGGATGAAGCTATCATTTCAGCGTTCACTGATGGCGTCCGTGACATCAAGATGAGGGAGCTTGCCATACACGAGGACATGTGCTCAGCTCTAGAGATGTTCAACATGGCAACCAAGTGCGCAAGATCTAAAGAATGGCGCCTTTCCCTCCTCGAGCTCCCAGAAGCTGACCCAGAAGAAAAGAAGGCCAAGGCCAAGGACATGAAGCACAAGGGTCCAGGTGTGCTCCCGGCCAAACTTGAGCTGAAGCGCGGCTGCGAACACCAGGAGTCATCCAAGGGCAGCCACCCGTTATGCGTCTTCCATAACGTCCACAGCCACAACATCGATGACTGCCAAGAGCTCACGGCCATCTGTGACAGGCGCCTCGGCCGTCTCCCCGAGCGCAACGACCGAGGCTATGGTCATGGAGGAGGCTGAGGCGGAGGATGCTGGGACAACCGCGGCCCCCGTCAGGACTGGCGTGATCGGCCTCGAGAGGACCGCTGGCAGGGCCACGCTCGCGAGGGCCCCTAGAGGGATCAACCTCGTGATGACCGACCTTAGGGCAACGCTGGCCTTCCTCCGCTGCCACCGCCGCCAACAAGGAACGTTTACCACCACCAAGACAATGGGGATGCGGGCTTCCAGGAGTCTCATGCCATCGCTTGCATCCTGGGCGGCGCTCAGGCCCCTGCCTCCCATCGCATCTTCAAGCAGTTCGCTCACGAGATGAACACGGCCCTCCCCAAGCTTGAGGTGACTATCGGATTTCGGGTTCCAGCAAAACCCTTGAGGCTCGAACACTAGGGTGCGCATGAAGATCTCTCCTCCCTCTAACTCACACCCTCATCGCAATCTCAAGGCTTAGCGCATAGAACTCGCAGAACAAAGGGACACAAGATTTATACTAGTTCGGGCCACCGATGTGGTGTAATACCCTACTCCAATGTGGTTTGGTGGATTGCCTCTTGGCCTGAGGATGAACAATTACAAGGGAAGTAAAGCCTCCTAAGGAGAGCTGCTCTTTTGCTTGGCTACCTTGTGTGTTTGCGTTGGTGGATTGGATCCGGTTCAAGATGAGATCCTTTCGTCTCTTGATGAGCCTATCCCTGGCTAAGGTGGTGGCTAGACCTATTTATAGAGGCCCGGGTCCTCTGCCCAAATATTAGGTGGGAAGGGATCCCACACGGCCAGTTTGAAGGGTGCAGCTAGTACAAGCTATCCTGACAAAAGATGGTCTTCGCCTGCCGAAGGCTCTGGTGATGACGCCGTCCTGGGCTCCACGGTGACCTCCATCCAGCCGTCCTGCTGGTCTTGGTCTTGTTGCACTGATATGGAAACCTTTGCTTGACACCTCGGGACACCGCGCCTATGCTTGCCTCTTTAGCACCAAAGAGGAAGCGAGGACACTGCACGCGCTGGCGCCCGGCTGGCCTTGGTCGTCATGGCTTGCGTCACAAGAACCTCGCGAGGTGTCCCTTGCCTTGATCTCTCCGCCCCTCGTGAGCCATCCTGGTGAGGCCTCCCCCGAGGAGGTCTTGCGTCGTCCGCCTCGCGTGGCTTGGCCCCTCGCGAGGGTCTTGAGTCTTTGCTGGTGAATATGGGCCGTACAGGGCCGCTGGTGGAGCCACGCCGTGGGCCGCAGGCAGGAAAGTCTGGGCACCCCTGTTCCCAGGATGCCGACACTAGCCCCCGGGCCCAAGGCGCGCTCGTACTTGGCTTCAGGGCAAAGCCAAAGGAAAGTGCGGAGCGCCGCGAGCCCCAATAGCCTTCGTCCTCGTTTGATGTGTGGCACTTGATTGGACGTGGGTGTCTCCGCTTCCCCACGCTGCCTCGGCAACTGCCCGACTTGACGAGTCCCTACTGCATGCAGAAAAAGGTCATTTTTACCTTAGATCATGGAGGCCGGCGGTTGGCCTCCTCTTGGCAATAAATGGGAAGAGGGGAGCAGAGCCCCCGTCACCGATCTATTCCTTTACTCCTCTTGCTCCTTCTTCTTCATTGCTTCATCGCTAGCAGCATCGACCATGGCGCCGATACGGAAGTTCTTAGCCGCGGAGCAGGGAACCCCCGCCCCGCTCAACGAGCCTGAGCCACTTCCGCCGAACAAGAGGTTGTTCCATCGTCGCGACATAGTCATGAGACCGGAGGTGTCGAGGCTATGGTGCGAGCACCCACCTCCGGGGTATCCGCTGCCTCTGTACGCCCGAGCCGAGGGCTCCGGAGGGAGAGGTTGCGAACGGTGCCGCCCACGCCGTGGCCGTGGTCACCGCACCGTGGTGACGGACGCCGTCGCCCAAGGAGCCCACGCCGCAAACTCCTCGTGCGAACTCGTGTGGGCGGTGATGCCTCTGCGCACTTATATTTGCTTCCCGCAGTTCTTCTCCGCCGAGATGCCGCTGAAAGTGCAACTATCCTTGGGTGGTTTTGGTAATTCCTAACAACATATAGCCCATTGAGCTAATGCTATTTCAAGATAAATATTTCAGGAAAGCTCAACGTTTGGCATGGCATGGATCAGAAAGTGGACCCGTCAAAATACTAAGAACACATGTTGGCTCAAGCTCAAGACTCTACATTTTACATTTAGTGACCCGAGACCACATTGAGTCCATAGGAAAAGCCAAACTATTAAAAGGGGATGAGGTGTTGCTTAATGAGTTATTTGCTCAAAATGCTTAGTGATATGCTTCAAAACCCTCAACTACTTTCTCATATCCACATATGCCCCAAACCAAAAGTCAAACTCGTCCCCACTGAAATTTCCTACCCGGCGCCACCGAGTTCACTTGACATAGCCACTGCCACAAACCCTAGTCATTTCGGTCTCACCGATTGGGATCTCGGTCTCACCAAGATGGGATTGCAATCTCTCTGTTTCCCTTCGTAACGTTTCGATCCAACCGAGATGAGCGATCGGTCCCACCAAGATTGCAATGCAAACTCTCTGTTTCCCCTTCGTAATGTTTTGGTCTAACTAAGATGAGCGAATCGGTCCCACCGAGTTTGCCTGACCAACTCTATGTCTGCCTATTACCAAAGTCGCTCCCACCGAGTTTGTGTAATTGGTCTCACCGAGATTACGTTAGGCCCTAACCTCTAATGGAATCGGTCACACCGAGTTGACATGTCGGTCCCACCGAAAATCCTAACGTTCACATTTTGAACTAAATCGGTCTGACCGAGTTTCATGATTTGGTCCCACCAAGTTTGGTGATTTGTGTGTAACGACTAGATTTTGTGAGGAGGCTATATATACCCCTCCACCCACTCTTCATTAATGGAGAGAGCCATCAGAACATGCCTACACTTCCAACATACATTTTCTAACACATTTGTTAAGGTCAGGATATTTCATTCCAACCACTTAAATCTTGATCTCTAGCCTTCCACAAGATGCTTTCCACTCAAACCCTCTTTCCACCAAGTCCAATCCTATGAGAGAGAGATGAGTGTTGGGGAGACTATCATTTGAAGCACAAGAACAAGTTCATCATCAGCACACCATATATTACCTTTTGGAGAGTGGTGTCTTCTAGATTGGCTAGGTGTCACTTGGGAGCCTCTGTCAAGATTGTGGAGTTGAACCAAGGAGTTTGTACAGGCAAGGAGATTGCCTAATTCGTGAAGATCTACCCTAGTGAGGCAAGTCCTTCGTTGGCGATGGCCATGGTGGGATAGACAAGGTTTCTTCTTCCTGGACCCTTCGTGGGTGGAGCCCTCCGTGGACTCGTGCAACCGTTACCCTTCATGGGTTGAAGTCTCCATCAACGTGGATGTACAATAGCACCACATATCGGAACCACACCAAAAATTTCCGTGTCTACATTGCGTTTGCTCCCTCAAACTCATCTCTTTACCTTCATATGCAACTGTTTTACATTCCGCTGCTATACTCTTAGAATTGCATGTGTAGGTTAATTACCTGACTTGTGCTAAGTTGTTAAAATCTGCCAAGACTTGAAATTGGGAGAAGGCTAGATTTTTATTTGGTCAAGTAGTCTAATTACCCCCCCCCCCCTCTAGACATACTTTCGATCCTACAGCCGTCGAGGGGGCCCCTCGAGCTTTGGCTGTAGCACGCCAACTACGACGCCACAGCGACTGGAGTGGAGGTCGAAGCCATCTCCCCAGGGAGTTCATGACCCGTGGCTGGGGCGAGGTTGCCCAAGTCTGCCATGCGGAAGGCGCCCTCGCCATCCACTTCGATTACCACGGCACCACCATGATGTTCTTGAAGGTCTTCGACGAGGAAGGTTGCCGCTTGGAGTGCTACCCTGAAGGGGGTCGCCAGGACGGCGCAGCGGCCAACGTCGATCCTGCCGCTGGCTTCGCCAACAGCTCCTCCAGCGGCAGTGGTGACTCCTGGTGGTCAAGTGATTCTGCCGAGCCCGACGAGACTCCGGAGACAAGCGACGACAGCTACATGCCCCTGAGCTCTCGCCGCGCCCGGAGCAATGCTGCAGCTTCCGGCCGCCGCCGTCGCTGATCTGGATGAGGTTGGCCTCAGCTTCTTGTGGCCCACTGTTGATGATGGCGTCGGTGGCGTTTGGCGCGTGTAGATAGGGCCCCTAGAAACTTACTTCTTTTACTCCCTGCGAGGAATCAAGATGGACGTGTACGCCGACAGGTCCCGGTCCCCAGGAAGGTTGTAGCCGTCGCTGGTATGCCAAGCCGTTGGGAAGGGATCCCACACGGCCAGTTTGAAGGGGACAACTAGTACAAGCTATCCTAACAAAAGATGGTCTACGCCTGCCAAAGGCTCTGGTGATGATGTTGTCCTGGGCTCCACGGTGACCTCCATCCTGCAGTCCTGTTGGTCTTGGTCTTGTTGCACCGATATGGAAACCTTTGCTTGATGCCTCAGGACACCGCGCCTCCACTTGCCTCTTTAGCACCAAAGAGGAAGCGAGGATACTGCGCATGGTAGAGCCCGCCTGGCCTTGGTCGTCATGGCTTGCGTCACAGGAACCTTGTGAGGTGTCCCTTGCCTTGATCTCTCCGCCCCTCGCGAGCCAGCCTGGTGAGGCCTCCCACGAGGAGGTCTTGCATCGTCTGCCTCGCGAGGCTTGGCCCCTCGCGAGGGTCTTGAGTGTTTGCTGGTGAAGACATGCCGTACAAGGCCGCTGGTGGAGCCACGTTGTGGGCCGCAGGTAGGCAAGTCTGGGGACCCCCGTTCCCAGGACGCCAACAGTCACACATCCGCTCAGGTGGGCCAAGTACGCCATCACCTTTGACTCTACTGACCAGCTCAAGTGCGCAGCCACTGCTGGCACCCTCCGATGCTCTGCTTGCCTACCATCAGCAACGTCCTCATCACCAGTACTCTCGTCTATGGCGGCGAGGGGCTCAATGTTCTCTCCGTTGAGACGTTCGACAGGCTCCAACTGCCGTATGACCAGCTTCTGGCCACCAAGCCTTTCTCAGGAGTGACCGACGACTCCACTACCCCGATAGGGCAGATCTGCCTCCCTGTCACCTTCGGAAAGCGCGACAACTACCACACTGAGCTCATCGGCTTCGATATGGCCCACATTCTCCTCCAGCAAAACGCCATCCTTGGGTATCCGGCCCTGGCCAAGTTCATGGTTGTGACTCATCATGGCTACAATGTTGTCGAGATGCCAGGGAGCTATGGCATCATCACGGTCGCCTGCGATGACAAGGACGCGGTGTGCTCTCTCGGGCGCACCTACCAGGCTGCGGTTGTCGAGAACCCAGTTGATGAGGGCGCTATCTACCCTCCTGGAGTCGTCCCCAAGAAGAAGAAGTAGCTGCTCCACCGAGGACCTTAGGAGGTTGGGGCATTCGACGACTGCGCCTCGGGACCTGCACCCACTGACAGGGCGCCTTCCTCTCTCCTATAGAAAGGCGTGCCCAGCGCCCATCTCAAGCTGAGCTCGGGGGCTCTACACTGGAAGACCTCTAACCTGGCCAGAATCACAAGGGAGGTGTTCGGGCACCATGTGGAGGCGTGCTTCAACACACACTTCTGTGAGAAGAGCGCAGGGAGCGAGGCACCAGGTGCTCAGGACTTCATCACCAAGGTGACCGAGGAGCTTCAGGAGCCAAGAGCTATGCGAGGCGAACATCGCCCCGCACCACCCGGGGAAGCTCCCTCCCCCGTCGAGGGCAGTGAGCTACGCGCCTGTGTCAACATCCTGATACGTCCATTTCGCATCATGCTTTTATATCGATATTTATTGCATTATGGGCTGTTATTACACATTATGTCACAATACTTATGCCTATTCTCTCTTATTTTAGATGGTTTACATGAAGAGGGAGAATGCCGGCAGCTGGAATTCTGGGCTAGAAAAGGAGCAAATATTAGAGACCTATTCTGCACAACTCCAAAAGTCCTGAAACTCCATGAAAGTCAGTTTTGGAATATATAAAAAATATTGGGCGACAAAAGAACCAGAGGGGGGACACCCACCATCCACGAGGGTGGGGGGGCTCGCCCTACCCCCTAGGCGTGCCCCCTGTCTTGTGGGCCCCCTGGCAGGCCTCCGGTGCCCATCTTTTTCTATATGAAGTCTTTCGCCCTGGAAAAAATTAGAAGGAAGCTTTCGGAGCGAAGCGCCACACCATCTCGAGGCGGAACCTTGGCAGAACCAATTTAGGGCTCAGGCGGAGCTGTTCTGCCGGGGAAACTTGCCTTCAGGAGGGGGAAATCATCACCATAGTCATCACCATCGATCCTCTCATCAGGAGGGGGTCAATCTCCATCAACATCTTCACCAGCACCATCTCCTCTCAAACCCTAGTTCATCTCTTGTATCCAATCTTTGTCTTAGAACCTCAGATTGGTGCCTGTGGGTTACTAGTAGTGTTGATTACTCCTTGTAGTTGATGCTAGTTGGTTCATTTGGTGGAAGATCATATGTTCAGATCATTTATGCATATTAATACCGCTCTGATTATGAACATGAATATGATTTGTGAGTAGTTACGTTTGTTCCTGTGGACATGGGAGAGGTCTTGCTATAAGTAGTCATGTGAATTTGGTATTCGTTCGATATTTTGATGAGATGCATGTTGTCTCTCCTCTAGTGGTGTCATGTGAATGTCGACTACATGACACTTCACAATTGTTTGGGACTAGGTGAAGGCATTGTGAAGTAATAAGTAGATGATGGGTTGCTAGAGTGATAGAAGCTTAAACCCTAGTTTATGCGTTGCTTCGTCAGGGGCTGATTTTGATCCATATATTTCATGTTATGGTTAGGTTTACCTTAATTATTCTTTCGTAGTTGCGGATGCTTGCAAGAGGGGTTAATCATAAGGGGGATGCTTGTCCAAGTAAGGGCAGTACCCAAGCACCGGTCCACCGAAATATCAAATTATCAAAGTAACGAACACGAATCATATGAGCATGATGAAAACTAGCTTGACGATAATTCACATGTGTCCTCGGGAGCGCTTTAGTTTATATAAGAGTTTGTCCAGGCTTGTCCTTTGATACAAAAAGGATTGGGCCACCTTTCTGCTATTGGAGATATGCCCTAGAGGCAATCATGTATGATGATATTTCCTATGTGTTTAGGAATAAAGATAGTCCTTGGACATTATCAATGATGTGTATTAGCAAGTACGTGACTTGTTTGTGGGACTATGATTGTATGATGACTGTCCTAAAAGGTCCCTAGCCGAAAGGGCTATGTGGACGCGCAGCCAACTAGACTAGCATATAACACGGTCGATGCCTTGGCCTCACTAGCCATGGGGCATTGGATGCTAACCGGATAATATGTACTTGGAAGGATCTGGTCGTATTCGACGTAGTCGGATCCGAGTCGAGATAAAGTCTGAGTCGGACAGACCCAACTATGAGACGCAGCGATATGTCATCTGTGAGTCTCTATTACAACATACGTTCTATGTCCTAAGACCTGAGCTGGCGCATGCACTCGGGATGGTGACAGACTTGCTTTGGGCCAACCAAACGCTACTCCGTGAAAGGGTAGTTACAAAGGTAGGTTTCGGGCTTGTCCAGACCCATGCTGCGAGACATGGTCGAGCAAGATGGGATTTGCCCCTCCGATTAGGAGAGATATATTCTGGGCCCCTCATGTGATCCAACCAAGATAAGCATGGCCATGCGACAAGGATTATGAGATAATCTGGTTTGTGGTCGGCATCACTGGAACGAGAAAGAGGTCAGGCTATGTAACACCCATGATGCGGCTATATCTCCCACGTGTCGGAGCATGACTTAGAGGCATAACTGCATGGTAGGCATGTCACAAGAGGGGTAATCTTTACACATCCCATGTACTGAATAAGAAAGAGATACAGAGTTGGCTTACAATCGCCACTTCACACAATACATAAATATAACATTACATCGTCCAGAATACAATCAAGGTCCGACTATGGAACCAAAATAAAGACAACCCCAAATGCATAAGATCCCCGATCGCCCCAACTGGGCTCCACTACTGATCGTCTAGAAAGGAAACATAGTAATGTCCCGAATCCTCGTTGAACTCCCACTTGAGTTCAGTCGCATCCCCTGTAATGGCATCATTGGCACCTGCATCTGGTTTTGGAAGTAATCTGTGAGTCACGGGGACTCAACAATCTTACACCCTCGCGATCAAGACTATTTAAGCTCATGGGTAGGAAAAGGTAGTGAGGTGGAGCTGCAGCAAGCACTAGCATATATGGTGGCTAACACACGCAAATGAAAGTGAGAAGAGGAGCAAGGCACGGTCGACAATCTATGATCAAGAAGTGATCCTAGAACTACTTACGTTCAAGCATAACACGAGACCGTGTTCTCTTCCCGGACTCCGCCTTAGAGAGACCATCACGGCTACACACGCGGTTGATGCATTTTTATTAAGTTAAGTCTCAAGTTTTCTACAACCGGACATTAACAAATTCCCATCTGCCCATAACCACGGGCACGGCTTTCAAAAGTTCAAAACACTGCAGGGGTGTCCCAACTTAGCCCATCACAAGCTCTCACGGTCAACGAATGATATTCCTTCTCCTAGGACGACCCGATCAGACTCAGAATCCCGGTTAGAAGAAATTTCGACAATGGTAAAACAAGACTAGCAAGACCACCCGTTGTGCCGACAAATCCCGATAGGAGCTGCACATATCTCATTCTCAGGGCACACCAGAGAAGCTAAGCGTACGGGAGCCAACGTAATCCAAGTTGCCAAGGGACTGCCCCACACGGTGCTCTAGGTTGGACCAACACTTAGAGAAGCACTGGCCCGGGGGGTTAGAATAAAGATGACCCATGAGTTCGCAAAACCCAAGGGAAAAAGGCCTAGGTGGCAAATGGTAAAACCAAGGTCGGGCCTAGCTGGAGGAGTTTTATTCAAGGCGAACTGTCAAGGGGTTCCCATTATAACCCAACCGCGTAAGGAACACAAAATCAAGGAACATAACACCGGTATGACGGAAACTAGGGCGGCAAGAGTGGAATAAAACACCAAGCATAAGGCCGAGCCTTCCACCCTTTACCAAGTATATAGGTGCATTAAAGTAAACAAGATATAATAATGATATCCAAACAATAAACATGTTCCAACAAGGAACAAACTCCAATCTTCACCTGCAACTAGCAACGCTATAAGAGGGGCTGAGCAAAGTGGTAACATATCCAAACAATGGTTTGCTAGGACAAGGTGGGTTAGAGGCTTGACATGGCAATATGCGAGGCACGATAAAGCAAGTGGTAGGTATCGCGGCATAGGCATAGCAATAGAGCGAGCAACTAGAAAGCAAAGATAGAAGTGATTTCGAGGGTATGGTCATCTTGCCTGCAAAGTTCTCCGGGTTGACGTAAGCTTGATCCTCATAAGCATACTCAATGGGTTCCTCGATCACAAACTCGATCAAGAACACAAGCAATATAAACCACAATCAACCACGGTGCAATGCACAAGTAACATGATGCAAAACATGACATGATATGCGGGATGTAATATGCAATGAATATGCGTGCTCCGGAAGGAAAGATTGAACCAGGCCTCAACTTGTAAAACCAAGAGCGCCGCTGGAAAGATGAGTTGATTTCGGTCGAAATCGATATAAAGATCACCGGAATCAGATGCACGGTTTGCAAATGGCAAGCAAAACAATAATGGCACAATCCTGCGATTAACAACACGATGCCATCTAAAATGCAACAAGAAACAAAGTTACTACACTCTAACACAGCAACAAAGCACATGGCAGTGAACTACTCAAGATACTTGACAAAATATGAACACTGAGCTACGGCTGAAACACACAAAAACAGGTTCAAACAAGCATGGCAAAAGTGCAAAAGATATCAGGTTCATAGACTTAGTGAAAATAACATCATGTCAGGATTTAACATCAGGAAGCAAAGTTTAGAGCAAGATAACAACATTCTACAAGATCAGATCATAGCAACACAAGGCATGGCATGAATCTACTCAAAGCATGTAACAAAAGTCCATTACTAACGATAAGCCAAAAAGGATCAGAAGATATGATGGCACCCATGTAAACATAGCAAGTTTCGTTAACAAATTCAGACTTAGCAGAAAAGTGGAAATGGCAAAAAAAGAGTTACGTAGGCATGTTTGCGAGCTCGATGCACTCACCACAAGGCATTGCTTGACAAACTAAGCATACACCCACCAAGAAGACATGATCAAGAAGCTAAACATGGCAAGAACCATCTCATAGCATGCATGGATCAACTACGACAACCTTGGCAAAATTGATTAACACGTAAACAATCTACCAGGAACATTTTATAGCAAAAGTAGAGCAAGATTGAGTCATGCTAGGTTACCCCATAAATGCCAACAGGGACATGGATGGATAGAGAATGACCATATGCCCAAATCATCCTTACTGAACATGCTCAAAAGAAGCATGGATCTCTCTGTAGCAACATGAATACATGGCATTAAAATAACAGCAGGGAAATGACTTAGTGAAATTCTAAGTCCCTGAAATCAGCAACATCACGAGAGCTACTTTGCATGCTTGTGCTAGTCACCACATTGATCACAAAAATACATGTCATACACCCCTGTAAAGATGGCATGGCATAGCCCAAAACACATGTACAGCTCCTGCTCATATGCAGCACATATTAATCATGGCAAAAATGACAAATGCTCATAATCTGATAAGAATCAGGAACTAACATTTTATAGCACTCTTGCAACAACATTTTAGGCATCAAGATGGACTCAAACGAGCATGATGCAATGGAACAAAATGAAGAGCACATCCTAATGAACATTTTGATATGCCACACGCACGAAACGGAGGTATAGATGAGGAGTTATGGCATCACGAACATGGCATAAAATTAAGGGGAAACAAAAGACGTAGAGGAAAGGAGAAGTCAACCCTAGGTTCCGATCCAGATCCGGGCACGGATTCCCAGGATCGCCGGATTTCTCGCCGGGGTTGGTGGAGATGGCGTCGGAGCTGTAGGGGACGGCGGTCGGAGCTGTAGAGGACGGCGGGGACGGGCGCGGGGTCGCCGGTCTGGCGGGCGGCGAGGTCTCCGGCGGAGACGGGCGCAGGGTGGCCGGTCGCCGGACGGTACAGGGAAGCGGAGACCGCGGGAGGCGGCGGTGGTGGACGGCGAGCGGGCGGCGGAGGCCGGCGACTGGGGCGACAGAGGACTCGGGCGCGGGGCG